>NC_057812.1:179690049-179772669 GCF_018294505.1 Triticum aestivum
TGTATTGATATAATTAGTTATGCTATTACAGTCCAACCCACGACAGCTCCCAGCGATCCTCATCACGAGGTTCGCTGGACTCGAAGGCGATGGCCAGTGATTCACCGCAGGCCGCTCACTCCCCCAAGGCCAAGGATGATACGGAGGTGCTGTCCCAAAGGACTATTCCAGGCGGGGAGAGGCTCAGGGGCGCCAGAAGGTGAAAGCCCCATCGTCGGACACCAGGGGGAGTCAATCCCCATGGAGACTGGTGGGGAGGGCCATATTCAGTTCGGTCCTCACCCGGACTCGATTCCGGAGACCGATGCGGCTCCAAAATCCGGCACGCAACCTCCTTCGAAAGAAGGGGGGTGCCTGTTCCGCCGGTGACCCCTGTCCAACCAGGGGCACCGGACAATCTGCTAGAAGCGTTGCGAGGCGCTACCATTGTGGATGAGCACCGTGTCCTTATGGGCACGGTTATTGAAAGGGTTCAGTCCGCCAAGAGCGGACTAACCGAAGCCTGTAGCAGCCTGCTGATACGTCCATTTTGCATCATTCTTTTATATCGATATTTATTGCATTGTGGGTTGTTATTATAAATTATTTCACAATACTTATGCCTATTCTCTCTTATTTTACAAGGTTTACATAAAGAGGGAGAATGCCGGAAGCTGGGATTCTGGGCTGGAAAAGGAGCAAATATTAGAGACCTATTCTACATAGCTCCAAAAGTCCTGAAACTTCATGGAATTTATTTCCAGAATATATAAAAAATATTGAGCGCAAGAAGTTCCAGAGGGGGCCCACACCCTGGCCACGAGGGTGGGGGGGCCCTACCCCCTGGGCGCGCCAACTGCCTCGTGGGCCCCCTGGTGGCCCTCCGATGCCCATCTTCTACTATATGGAGTCTTTCATTGAGGAAAAAAATCATAAGCAAGCTTTCGGGATGAGACTCCGCCGCCACGAGGCGGAACCTTGGCGGAACCAATCTAGGGTTCTGGCGGAGCTGTTCTGTCGGGGAAACTTCCCTCCGGGAGGGGGAAATCATCACCATCGTCATCACCAATACTCCTCTCATCGGGAGGGGGCCAATCTCCATCAACATCTTCACCGACACCATCTCCTCTCAATCCCTAGTTCATCTATTGTATCCAATTATTGTCTCTAAGTCTGGGATTGGTACCTGTAGGTTGCTAGTAGTGTTGATTACTCCTTGTAGTTGATGCTAGTTGGTTTACTTGGTGGAAGATCATATGTTTAGATCCTATATGCACATTAATACCCCTCTGATTATGAACATGAATATGCTTTGTGAGTAGTAACGTTTGTTCCTGAGGACATGGGAGAAGTGTTGCTATTAGTAGTCATGTGAATTTGGTATTCGTTCGATATTTTGATGAGATGTATGTTGTCTCTCCTCTAGTGGTGTTATGTGAACGTCGACTACATGACACTTCACCATTATTTGGGCCTAGAGGAAGGCATTGGGAAGTAATAAGTAGATGATGGGTTGCTAGAGTGACAGAAGCATAAACCCTAGTTTATGCGTTGCTTCATAAGGGGCTGATTTGGATCCATATGTTTCATGCTATGGTTAGGTTTACCTTAATACTTTTGTTGTAGTTGCGAATGCTTGCAATAGAGGTTAATCATAAGTGGGATGCTTGTCCAAGTAAGGACAGTACCCAAGCACCGGTCCACCCACATACCAAATTATCAAAGTACCGAACGCGAATCATATGAACGTGATGAAAACTAGCTTGACGATAATTCCCATGTGTCCTCGGGAGCGCTTTTCTCTATATAAGAGTTTGTCCAGGCTTGTCCTTTGCTACAAAAAGGATTGGGACGCCTTGCTGAACTTTATTTACTTTTGTTACTTGTTCCTCGTTACAAATTATCTTATCACAAAACTATCTATTACCTATAATTTCAGTGCTTGCAGAGAATACCTTGCTGAAAACCACTTATAATTTCCTTCCGGTCCTCGTTGGGTTCGACACTCTTACTTATCGAAAGGACTACGATAGATCGCCTATACTTGTGGGTCATCAAGGCTCTTTTATGGCACCGTTGCCGGGGAGTGAAGCGCCTTTGTAGGTGGAATTTGGTAAGGAAAAATTTATATAGTGTGCTAAAATTTACTGTCACTTGTTACTATGGAAAGTAACCCTCCGAGGGGCTTGTTCGGGGTATCTTCACCTCGACCAGTAGAGCAGAGAGTTTCTCCTCAACCTACTCAACCTACTGAACCTACTAAAAATGAAAATGTCTACTTCGAAATTCCTTCGGGTATGATAGAAAAACTGCTAGCTAATCCTTTTTCAGGAGATGGAACATTACATCCTGATGAGCACCTACTATATGTGGATGAAGTTTGTGGATTATTTAAGCTTGCAGGTATGCCCGATGATGTTATCAAGAAGAAGGTCTTCCCTTTATCTTTGGAGGGAGATGCATTGACATGGTATATGCTATGTGATGATATCGGATCATGGAACTACAAACTATTGAAATTGGAATTTCATCGGAAGTTTTATCCTATGCATCTTGTTCATCGTGATCGTAATTATATATATAATTTTTGGCCTTGCAAAGGAGAAAGCACCGCTCAAGCTTGGGGGAGGCTTAAATCAATGTTATATTCATGCCCCAATCATGAGCTCTCAAGAGAAATGATTATTCAAAATTTTTATGCTCGGCTTTCTGATAACAATGGCACCATGCTCGATACTTCTTGTGCTGGCTCTTTTATGATGAAGACTATTGAATTCAAATGGGATTTATTGGAAATAATTAAACACAACTCTGAAGATTGGGATCTTGACGAAGGTAAGGAGTCAGGTATGACACCTAAGTTTGATTGTGTTAAATCTTTTTATGGATACCGATGTTTTCCGTAAATTTAGCACTAAATATGGACTCGACTCTGAGATAGTAGCTTTTTTCTGTGAATCTTTTGCTACTCATATTAACCTCCCTAAGGAGAAGTGGTTTAAATATCATCCTCCCATAGAAGTGAAAGTAGTCGCACCTATTAAAGTTGAAGAAAAGACTATCGCTTATAATGATCCTATTGTTCCTACTGCTTATGTTGAGAAACCACCATTTCCTGTTAGGATAAAAGATCATGCTAAAGCTTCAACTGTGGTTCGTAAAAGCAATATTAGAACCTATACACCTCCTGAGCAAGTTAAAGTTGAACCTAATATTGCTATTGTTATGGATCTCTTGGCTGATAATATTGATGGGCATGTTATTTATTTCTGTGATGAAACTACTAGAATTGCTAAACCTTGTGCTAAAGATAAACATAGACCTGTGGTAGGCATGCCTGTTATTTCTGTTAAAATAGGAGATCATTGTTATCATGGCTTGTGTGATATGGGTGCTAGTGCTAGTGCAATACCTATTGACTTATACAAAGAAATTATGCATGATATTGCACCTGCTGAGTTAGAAGATATTGATGTCACAATTAAACTTGCCAATAGAGATACTATTTCACCAATGGGGATTGTTAGAGATGTTGAAGTCTTGTGCGGGAAAACTAAATATCCTGCTGATTTTCTTGTTCTTGGTTCCCCACAAGACAACTTTTGTCCCATTATATTTGGTAGACCCTTCTTAAACAATGTTAATGCTAGGATAGACTGCAAAAAGGATGTTATTACTATTGGTTTAGGTGATATGTCTCATGAGTTCAACTTTTCTAAATTTCGTAGACTACACCGTGAAGAGGAATTGCCTAGTAAGATGAAATTATTGGTCTTGCTTCTATTGTCGTACCTCCTAGTGATCCTTTAGAACAATATTTGCTAGACCATGAAAATGATATGTTTATGAATGAAAGAAGGGAAATAGATGAAGTGTTCTTTAAACAGGGACCTATTCTAAAACACAACTTGCCTGTTGAAATCTTAGGGGATCCTCCTCCACCCAAGGGTGATCCCGTGTTTGAGCTTAAACCATTGCCTGATACTCTTAAATATGCTTATCTTGATGAAAAGAAGATATATCCTGTTATTATTAGTGCTAACCTTTCAGAGAAGGAGGAAGAAAAATTATTGAAAACTCTGAAGAAGCACCGTGCTGCTATTGGATATACTCTTGATGATCTTAAGGGCATTAGTCCCACTCTATGTCAACACAAAATAAATTTGGAGAAAGATGCCAAACCAGTTATTGATCACCAACGACGGCTGAATCCTAAGATGAAGGAAGTGGTAAGAAAAGAAATACTAAAGCTCCTTGAGGCAGGTATAATTTATCCCGTTGCTGATAGTCAGTGGGTAAGTCCTGTCCATTGTGTTCCTAAGAAGGGAGGTATTACTGTCATTCCTAATGATAAAGATGAATTGATTCCGCAAAGAATTATTACAGGTTATAGGATGGTAATTGATTTCCGCAAATTAAATAAGGCTACTAAAAAAGATCATTGCCCCTTACCTTTCATTGATCAAATGCTAGAAAGATTATCCAAACATACACATTTTTGCTTTCTAGATGGTTATTCTGGTTTCTCTCAAATACCTGTGTCAGCTGATGATCAATCAAAGACCACTTTTACTTGCCCTTTCGGTACTTTTGCTTATAGACTTATGCCTTTTGGTTTATGTAATGCACCTGCTACCTTTCAAAGATGGCTATATTCTCCAACTTTTGTCAAAAGATTTGTGAGGTTTTCATGGACGATTTCTCTGTTTATGGATCCTCTTTTGATGATTGCTTAAGCAACCTTGATCGAGTTTTGCAGAGATGTGAAGAAGCTAACCTTGTCTTGAATTGGGAGAAGTGCCACTTTATGGTTAACGAAGGTATTGTCTTGGGGCATAAAATTTCTAAAAGGGGCATTGAAGTTGATAAATCTAAAGTTGATGCTATTGAAAAGATGCCGAGTCCCAAGGACATCAAAGGTATAAGAAGTTTTCTTGGTCATGACGGCTTCTATAGGAGGTCCATTAAGGATTTCTCAAAAATTTCTCGGCCTCTGACTAATTTATTACAAAAAGATATACCATTCGTCTTTGATGATGATTGTGTAGAAGCATTTGAAATACTTAAGAAAGCATTGATCTCTGCACCTATTGTTCAGCCACCTGATTGGAATTTACCATTTGAAATTATGTGTGATGCTTGATTATGCTATAGGTGCTGTTCTAGGGCAAAGAGTTGACAAGAAATTAAATGCTATCCAATATGCTAGTAAAACTCTAGACAATGCCCAGAGAAATTATGCTACTAGTGAAAAAGAATTCTTAGCAGTTGTATTTGCTTATGATAAGTTTAGACCTTATATTGTTGATTCTAAAGTAACTATTCACACGAATCATGCTGCTATTAAATATCTTATGGAAAAGAAAGATGCTAAACCTAGACTTATTAGATGGGTTCTCTTGCTACAAGAATTTGATTTGCATATTATTGATAGAAAGGGAGCTGAGAACCCCGTTGCAGATAACTTGTCTAGGTTAGAAAATGTTCTTGATGACCCACTACCTATTGATGATAGCTTTCCTGATGAACAATTAAATGTCATAAATGCTTCTCGAACTGCTCCATGGTATGCTGATTATGCTAATTATATTGTTGCTAAATTTATACCACCTAGTTTCACATACCAGCAAAAGAAAAAGTTCTTTTATGATTTGAGACATTACTTTTGGGATGACCCACATCTTTATAAAGGAGTAGATGGTATTATTAGACGTTGTGTACCTGGGCATACCACGCTGGAGATAGAACTGCACATAAGATATTGCAATCCGGTTTTTATTGGCCTACTCTCTTCAAGGGTGCCCGTAAGTTTGTCTTATCTTGCGATGAATGTCAAAAAATTGGTAATATTAGTAGAGGTCAAGAAATGCCTATGAATTATTCACTTGTTATTGAACCGTTTGATGTTTGGGGCTTTGATTATATGGGACCTTCTCCTGCCCCTAATGGATATACACATATTTTAGTTGCTATTGATTACGTTACTAAGTGGGTAGAAGCTATTCCAACTAGTAGTGATGATCATAACACCTCTATTAAGATGCTTAAAGAAATTATTTTTCCATGGTTTGGAGTCCCTAGATATTTAATGACTGATGGTGGCTCACATTTTATTCATGGTGCTTTCCGTAAAATGCTTGCTAAGTATGATGTTAATCATAGAATTGCATCTCCTTATCACCCATAGTCTAGTGGTCAAGTAGAATTGAGTAATAGAGAACTCAAATTAATTTTGCAAAAGACTGTTAATAGATCTAGAAAGAATTGGTCCAAGAAACTTGATGATGCATTATGGGCCTATAAAACTGCATATAAAAATTCTATGGGTATGTCTCCGTATAAAATGGTTGATGGAAAAGCATGTCACTTACCTCTCGAACTAGAACATAAGGCATATTGGGCTATTAAAGAGATCAATTATGATTTCAAACTTGCCGGTGAGAAGAGGTTATTTGACATTAGCTCGCTTGATGAATGGAGAACCCAAGCCTATGAAAATGCCAAATTGTTTAAAGAAAAAGTTAAAAGATGGCATGACAAAAGGATACAAAAGCGTGAGTTTAATGTAGGTGATTATGTATTGCTATACAACTCTCGTTTAAGATTTTTTGCAGGAAAACTTCTCTCTAAATGGGAAGGTCCTTACGTTATCGAGGAGGTCTATCGTTCCGGTGCCATAAAAATCAACAACTTTGAAGGCACAAATCCGAAGGTGGTGAACGGTCAAAGAATACAACATTATATCTCAGGTAATCCTATAAATGTTGAAACCAATGTTATTGAAACCGTAACCCCAGAGGAATACATAAGGGACACTTTCCAGAATGTTTCAGACTCCGAAAAGGAATAGGTACGTGGTACGGTAAGTAAACCGACTCCAAAACAGTTCTAATGTCAATTTTTCTCCATTTTGGAATATTTAGAAAAATAGAAAAATAAGAAGCAGTCCGGGAAGGACACGAGGGCTCCACGAGGGTGGAGGGCGCCCCCTACCTCGTGGGCACCTCGTGTGCTCTCCAGACTCCGTTTTCTTGCACGTTATGTATTTTGGTCGGTAAAAATTCATTATATAATCTCCCAGAGGTTTTGACTCCTGTATCACGCAAATATCTGTTGTCTTTGTTTCAAGCTATTTTTCTGACAGATCTAGGTCGTCATGTCGTCTTCAAGTGCCCCCAAGGACAATTTCTTCGAGAAGGTCATCAACCCCTACCTCGCGGAGGTGCTACAACACCCTCAAACCATTGAGATGCGTGAGGGGTTGTTGCACATCCGCGATGTTGAGGGACCAAGGAAGACCAGAAGCACGGAGGCAAGGCTCGAAGCATTGGAGCAACAAGTTTTCAAGTGTCAGGAGATGGTGGAGCGTGGACTCGACTCCAGTCACATTATGATCACGGAGTTCACCAACAACCACAAGCTGGACGTCAAGGACATTGGGGAGGCCATCTTCAAGCTTCATGAGAAAATTGAGCACCTCCAAGCCCAGATCTATGACCTGCAAAATCAAAACTGTGACTATGAATATAGATCCAAAAGTATGAGTTTGGCTGCAGATTTGAGGACTGAAGAGACTCGATCATCCTTCTATAATGGTGAGCCTATGCCTTGGAAGAGGGACGACCAGCCTACATCATCAACAACTCCAACTCCTTCACCGGCAAAAGAGATATAATCACATGGGTATGGGCACTCCCCTTGGCAACTGCCAAGCTTGGGGGAGGTGCCCCGGTATCGTATCACCATCACTTTTATATTTACCGTTTTTTTCTTAGTTCGATCCTTTTAGTAATATCTTGATCCAATAGAATAAAGTTTTTGGTATGATCTAGTTTTGAGTTTTGCTTTATGATCCCTCTATGTAATCGAGTCCGTGAGCTCTATAATAAAGATTAGTGTTGAGTCAAGGGCTTGATGATTTTGCTATGATCTTGAGGGAATAAAATAAAAGAGAAGAAATAAAAAGAAACAAAGAGATCATATGGATCTTATGGAGAGTAATGAGCTCACATATAAAGAGTATGATGAATAAAAGTTGTTGAGAGTTGACAAACATAGTTTTGGTCATCGTTGCAATTAATAGGAAGTAATAAAGAAAGACAGGTCTTCACATATAAATACACTATCTTGGACATCTATTATGATTGTGAGCACTCATTAAAATATGACATGCTAAAGAGTTGACGTTGGACAAGGAAGACAACGTAATGGGTTATGTTTTCTTACATCTATGATAAATTATATTGTCATGGATCATCCAACATGTTGATCTTGCCTTTCCCTCTCATGCTAACCAATTCTTTGCACCAAGTAGAGATACTACTTGTGCTCCCAAATATCCCTAAACCCAGTTTTGCCATGAGAGTCCACTATATCTACCTATGGATTGAGTAGGATCCTTCAAGTAAGTTGTCATCGGTGCAAGCAATAAAAATTGGTCTCTAAATATGTATGACTTATTAGTGTGGGAGAAAATAAGCTTTATACGATCTTGTGATATGGAAGAAATGAAAGCGACAGACTGCATAATAAAGGTCCATATCACAAGTGGCAATATAAAGTGACGTTCTTTCGCATTAAGATTTTGTGCATCCAACCATAAAAGAGCATGACAACCTCTGCTTCCCTCTACGAAGGGCCTATCTTTTACTTTTATCTCCTACCTTACATAAGAGTCATGGTGATCTTCACCTTTCCTTTTTGCATTTTATCTTTTGGCAAGCACAATATGTTGGAAAGATCCTGGTATATATGGCTAATTGGATGTGAGTTTTCATGAACTATTATTGTTGACATTACCCTTGAGGTAAAACATCAGGAGGCAAAACTATAAGCCCCTATCTTCCTCTATGTCCGATTAAAACTCCATACCCATAAGTATTGCGTGAGTGTTAGCAATTGTGAAAGACTATATGATAGTTGAGTATGTGGACTTGCAGAAAAGCTCTTATATTGACTCTTTCCTATGTTATGATAAATTGCATTGCTTCAATGACTGAGATTATAGTTTGTTAGTTTTCAATGAAGTTTATGATTCGTACTTAAAATTGTGATTGAATTGTTACTTTAGCATAAGAGATCATATAACAATATATATACATGTAGATGTTCTAAGAATGATCATGATGCCCTCATGTCCGTATTTTATTTTTATCGACACCTCTATCTCTAAACATGTGGACATATTTTTCGATTTCGGCTTTCTCTTGAGGACAAGCGAGGTCTAAGCTTGGGGGAGTTGATACGTCCATTTTGCATCATGCTTTTATATCGATATTTATTGCATTATGGGCTGTTATTACACATTATGTCACAATACTTATGCCTATTATGTCTTATTTTACAAGGTTTACATAAAGAGGGAGAATGCCGGCAGCTGGGATTCTGGGTTGGAGAAGGAGCAAATATTAGAGACCTATTCTGCACAGCTCCAAAAGTCCAGAAACTACACAGAAGTTATTTTCAGAATATATAAAAAATACTGAGCGCAAGAAGTTCCAGAGGGAGCCCACACCCTGGCCACGAGGGTGGGGGGCGCGCCCTACCCCCCTGGGCGCGCCCCCTGCCTCGTGGGCCCCCTGGTGGCCCTCCGATGCCCATCTTCTACTATATGGAGTCTTTCGTTGAGGAAAAAATCATAAGAAAGCTTTCGGGACGAGACTCCACCGCCACGAGGCGGAACCTTGGCAGAACCAATCTAGGGTTCTGGCGGAGCTGTTCTGCCGGGGAAACTTCCCTCCGGGAGGGGGAAATCATCACCATTGTCATCACCAACACTCCTCTCACCAGGAGGGGGCCAATCTCCGTCAACATCTTCACCAGCACCATCTCCTCTCAAACCCTAGTTCATCTCTTGTATCCAATTCTTGTCTCTATGTCTGGGATTGGCACTTGTAGGTTGCTAGTAGTGTTGATTACTCCTTATAGTTGATGCTAGTTAATTTACTTCGTGGAAGATCATATGTTCAGATCCTATATGCACATTAATACCCCTCTGATTATGAACATGAATATGCTTTGTGAGTAGTTACATTTGTTCCTGAGGACATGGGAGAAGTCTTGCTATTAGTAGTCATGTGATTTTGGTATTCGTTTGATATTTTGATGAGATGTATGTTGTCTCTCCTCTAGTGGTGTTATGTGAAAGTCGACTACATGAAACTTCACCATTATTTGGGCCTAGAGGAAGGCATTGGGAAGTAATAAGTAGATGATGGGTTGCTAGAGTGACAGAAGCTTAAACCCTAGTTTATGCGTTGCTTCATAAGGGGCTGATTTGGATCCATATGTTTCATGCTATGGTTAGGTTTACCTTGGCACTTTTGTTGTAGTTGCGGATGCTTGCAATAGAGGTTAATCATAATTAGGATGCATGTCCAAGTAAGGACAGTACCCAAGCACCGGTCCACCCACATACCAAATTATCAAAGTACCGAACGCGAATCATATGAACGTAATGAAAACTAGCTTGACGATAATTCCCATGTGTCCTCGGGAGTGCTTTTCTCTATATAAGAGTTTGTCGAGGCTTGTCCTTTGCTACAAAAAGGATTGCGCCATCTTGCTGCACTTTATTTACTTTTGTTACTTGTTGCTCGTTACAAATTGTCTTATCACAAAACTATTTATTACCTATAATTTTAGTGCTTGCAGAGAATACCTTGCTGAAAATCGCTTATCATTTCCTTCTGCTCCTCGTTGGGTTCGACACTCTTACTTATCTAAAGGACTACGATAGATCCCCTATACTTGTGGGCATCACTTGCTGACAGGTTTTGAGGTAAGCGATGCAAAAAAGAGAAAATTCCAATGTAGAAAGTAGCCCCTGAGACACTGTCCAGTGTTCGGAAAGAAAAAGCCGGACAGAGGATCAATCTCCTATTGGCGGAAAGTAACTAAAATTTCTGAAATGTGAACACATGCGTCGCTATTGGCTGCAGCCTCGCATACTGCCGAAGTCTCCGGACTGAAGCAGAAACTGGCGGAGGCCGAGGAGGAGCTGGGCCATGTGAAGAGGCTACTCCAGGAAAAACAAGGTAAGTAATAACCTGTTATGTATTCGAAAAAGGTAAAACAATACGCAGTGACCGAAATGCCCTGATGTGGACAGAGGTGACGACCGAGGTCGAGGCCCTGAAAAAGGCCCTGGCCAAAGCCGAAGGGAAGGCTGTCAAGGAGCAGGATGCTCGGAAGGAGCTCAAGGCCCGGGTCGACGAGGTCCAACAGGATCTCGAGGACGCGGTGAAGAAGTGTGAGGCCTTGGAGCGCAATGCGTCGGTTCAAGGGACCAAACTCACCAAGGCTCTTCAGAGTGCGCAGGCAGCCCGGAATGAGGCCTAGGGCGCCCTCCAGGAGATCCAGGAGGCAGGAAGATCGCGGCGGATAAGGCATTCAATATGCAAAGCAAGAATGTGAAGATGAAATACCGTTTACTAACCCGGATTTGGAGTTCTCCAGGGGCTTTTACTGATCTGCCATGCAGTGTGGCTGACGCTGCAGAGTTCTTCCGAGTCGAAGAAGGGAGCTCCACGGAGAAGCTGTTCTGGTCGCAATATCTTGCGCCAGAACATCCGCTGCCCTTCAGCGATCGGCTAAGACAGCTGGTCGAGCTGCATAGGGTGGCCGAACTGGCCATGAAGGATTTAATAATCTGGTTGTGGCCAGCCGAAGCTATACCCGGCAGTTACTTTGGCCTCGTGAAGCGACTGGTGGGTGCCTGTCGTTGGCTGGACATCGTCAAGCGGTCCGTCTGCATTGAGGGCGCACCTCTGGCCTTCTCCTATTGCAAGGTCTGGTGGGCGAAGCTGGACACTGTCAAATTAGCGACCGAGGGGCCGCCGGAGGGCAAGGAGCACCGCACACCCGAGCGATACTTCGGCAATGTCTTGGAGGGGTCCCACATTGTTGCGGATCATTGTGCGAAAGACACAATCTTTGAATGAATGTATTCGAGATCCCTCTACCTTGTATGTTAAAACAAAGCGATTGTGTAATATAATGCTTGTTATGTTTTTATATTTTTACTTCCTGTGCAGCCGTGTTGTATGAAATCTGAGGGTTAACCAGTCGTCGGCTTCTTCCCCCGTGTAGGTAGTACGGGGGTGTTCGGGATGGAATCTAAACAATCTTGATCCAATTAGATGGTCCTTGAAGGAGTTGTTTAGCGCAACGAACCAGGCAACCAAACTATGCGGCTGTAACGCCCTCACTTAGCCATAGGAGTTCGACAATAAAAACATGGGTGCAGCCCCTAGTATCCGAACTAGAGTGCTATAAGCGTCTGATCGGGAAGTACCATTCCTTCGCATAATGCGGAAGAAATCTCCAACGATTTGTAACCTCCGAACAGCTGACCGGCTCTCGCCGCAGCATGACAGTCAGTTTTCAGCTTTCTCTACTGAGGTGCTCCTTTGGATAAACCAAGGCACAATCACAGTAGTTCTCCCTTTACTACCTTAGACGATATAAAGGAACGTAAGGTAGCAAGAACAGGAGTCGGGCAAACCAACTATTGATCAAAGACATGATTCGGAGCCAATGCATATAATGCTAAATTCGGGGTGCCGGACTATACTTATAAATAGTGTTCGGACTTTTGTTGCCGTAATGTGGGGTGGTATGAAGCCCCTGGCGAACATCAAACGTACCAAAGTGTACGGGTGCTACCTGATAGGGTTATCCACAGGGGAACTGAGAGAAAAAAGAGAGAAAGAAAATAGAAAAGGTGCAAAGGTAAAAAGATGGGGTCATAAAGCTCCAGCTGCAAACTGTTCTCATTGTAATTTAATTAGTATGTCAAGGCGCATTGATACAGGTAGTGCGATAAGCAACAGGCTATTTGACATGCTGAAACCAAGGGAGAGCTGCATGTGGGTCCTGAAAAATAGGTAGAGTTATCGTTAACGGAATCGCCTAAAAAGTCCCCCATATGTCTGCGTTTCAAGCCATCTTGGTGTGTTTATCCTTCAAGAGGACTGATGACCAGACCACCAGAGTCTGTGTTTCAAGCTGTCTTGGTGTGTTTATCCTTCAAGAGAAACAAGTAAAAGTGAAAGTATGTGTGTATCCGATGTCGGTTGAGCCGTACTATGGACCACAAGCTAGCAATGCCTCCGTCGATGCCCATGGGATTTTGAGTGCGTAGTTATGTACGTGCAGCACGAATGCCACCACTTGATCAGGACTGAGACGGAGGCCGGATTGCTAGTCGAGCTCCTGACGAGCCGAGCTCTCCTGCTGCAGAGTAGTTCGGACCCTCTTAACGGTGTCCATGGGCTCGGCAGCCAAATTAAGGTTCAGCTTGAGAAGGCCACTCTGTACTTCTGCTGCTAAGGCAGTTGTGTGCTCTTCTGTATGGAGGGAGCGGTCCATATCTCCATTGACCATTATGATGCCGCGTGGACCGGGCATCTTGAGCTTGAGATAAGCATAGTGTGGTACTGCGTTGAATCAAGCAAACGCAGTTCGTCCAAGCAGTGCGTGATAGCCGCTGCGGAAGGGGATGATATCAAAGATTAACTCCTCGCTTCAGAAGTTGTCCGGAGATCCGAAGACAACCTCTAGTGTGATTGAGCCCATACAGTGGGCCTCTACACCTGGTATGACTCCTTTGAAGGTAGTCCTGGTGGGCTTGATCCGTGATGGGTTAATGCCCATTTTTCGCGTTGTATCCTGATAGAGAAGATTGAGGCTACTACCTCCGTCCATAAGGATGCGAGTCAGGTGGAACCCATCAATTATTGGGTCTAGGACTAGTGTGGTTGAACCACCATGACGGATACTGGTCGGATGATCCCGACGATCAAAAGACGACCATGGATTAAATTTTGGGGCGACTGGCTCTATCGCGTATAGGTCCCTTAATGCGCACTTGCGCTCCCTTTTGGGGATGTGTGTAGCATATATCATGTTCACTGTTTTGACTTGAGGGGGAAACTTCTTCTATCCCCTGTGTTCGGTGTTCGGGGCTCCTCGTCATCGTCCTCGCTTTGCGATCCCTTTTCTCTGTTCTCGGCGTTTAACTCGCCGGCCTGTTTAAAAACCCAACAATCTCTATTTGTATGATTGGGTGGTTTGTCCGGGGTGCCATGAATCTGGCACAGACGATCAAGTATGCGGTCCAAGCTGGATGGGCCTGAATTCTTCTTTTGGAACGGCTTCTTCCGCTGACCGGACTTAGAGCCACTGAATCCGGCATTGACCGCCGTATCCTCGGTGTTGTCACTGTTGTTTCGATGCTTGTATCTGTTGCGTCGAGACTTGTCTTTGCTAGTTTTAGCTTCAGGTGTGCCGGCGTTGCTTGCATTATTTTGCTACGGGCCAACCAACTGTCCTCGCCCACACAAAAGCGGGTCATGAGTGCCGTGAGGGCCGCCATGGATTTTGGCTTTTCTTGGCCGAGGTGGTGAGCGAGCCATTCGTCGCGGATGCTGTGTTTGAAAGCTGCTAGGGCTTCGGCATCCGGACAGTCGACAATTTGGTTATTTTTAGTTAAGAACCTAGTCCAGAATTTCCTGGCGGACTCTCCGAGCTGTTGAACTATATGGCTTAAGTCATCAGCGTCCGGAGGTCGAACATATGTACCTTGGAAGTTATCGAGGAAGGCCTCTTCCAAGTCCTCCCAGCTGCCAATAGAATTTTCAGGCAAACTGTTTAGCCAATGCCGAGCTGGCCCCTGAGTTTTAAAGGGAGGTATTTGATGGCGTGGAGGTCATCGCCGCGGGCCATATGAATGCGCAGAATGAAGTCTTCGATCCACACCACGGGGTCCGTGGTTCCATCATATGATTCTATATTCACGGGTTTGAACCCTTCTGGGAATTCATGATCCATGACCTCATCAGTGAAGCAATGAGGGTGTGCGGCGCCTCTATATCGGGTCGTATCGCGACGTAGCTCTAATGGAGTCCGTCTGCGGTTTTCAGCCCGTGCATGACTAGGTTTGTCACTTCCGAATAGGTGGCCGTCGTCGCGTGTCGAGGCACGTCCTCACGACCCGTAGATTGATCTGGTGTGTCCTGCTTTATTGTTCAGGTTTTGCCAGAGGTCATATGTATGGCCATGGGCTAATTTACCTCTACCTATGCGATGAGGCGGGGCGGGCTGGTGTTCGGCGTGAGTTGCCGTTTTGTCCCGACCACATGGTGGTCGGTCAACCGCATTGTACGATGGTGGTATGTATTCCGGTGCCTCCTCGTCAAATTGAGGTAGCAATTTGCACTTTGGGTAGCTTTTGGTTGGGCGCTTGAGGCCATATTCTTCAGCTGCTAGGACATCGGTCCATTTATCATTGAGCAGATCTTGGTCAACTTGAAGCTGCTACTGCTTCTTTTTAGGGTCCTTGCAGTGGCTATTAGCTGGCGCTTGAAGCGCTCCTGCTCAAGAGGTTCCTTAGGCACGATGAAATCCTCGGTGCCGAGGCTCACCTCGTCCTCGGAGAGCGGAAGGTAATTATTGTCCTGTGAGTCTTCGTGCGTGGCCTGGTTACAAGGGCTAACCTGCCCATCTTCCCGTTCATCTTGTTTATTAGCTGTATCAACGGGGTCTTCGTTGTCTTCGGCACCTTCCGGAGTGTCATCTTCTCCTGTGCCAGTGTTGCTGTCTTTACTGCAGCGTGACTTAGAGCGGCTCCGCTGACGCTGGTGCTTTGATTGTATTTCGGAAGGTTTATCCTCAGCTGGGTCTTCCTTGTCATCGCCGCTGTTCTCCTTTGGTGCATCATGTATACATCATACGAGGAGGTGGTCGTCCAGCATCTGGTGAACGGTGGGTTCTGGGCCTCTTCTTCTCCGGCATCGTCATCCATACCGTCGATGTCCTCGGAATCGTAATCAAGTGTGTCGGTCAAATCCTCGACCGTGTCTATGAAGTGGGTGGCGGGTGGGAAGCAAAATTCTCCACTGTCAGCCCCTAGTTCAGACCGGATATAGTTTGGCTGTGAGTCCTCTATCAAGGACATGTTTTTAATGAGTTTAGCATGTCGCCCAAAGGCGAGTGCTGGAAGATGTCTGCGGTGCTGAATTCGAAGATTGATAAACGAACAAGTTCGGCGCCCGTGGGCTCACATGGTTCGGAACTTACGGCCGGAGACGAGTCCGGAGTTCCGGTGGCACATGTATCATGTGAGATCAAGTCTATGTGCGGCTCCAACGCCGGGGAATCTGTGGCTTCCGTGGCGGGGTTGAGCTTCCCGTCCTTGGATGGCGCAGTCTGCTACGGATCTAAGGCCAGAGCAGTTACGGGAGCTGTCTCCTGGATGCAGTCCAATGACAGATTTAGGTCATGTCTCTCGGGGTGACCAGGAGTGGTAGTTGCGGTCTCGAATCCGGTGAAGATCAAGTCTCCACGGATGTCCGCAACGTAGTTCAAGCTCCCAAATCTGACCTGATGGCCAGGGGCGTAGCTTTCGATCTGCTCTAGATGGCCAAACGAATTGGCCCGCAGTGCGAAGCCGCCGAACACAAAGATTTGTTCGGGGAGGAAAGTTTATCCTAGGACAGCGTCATTATTGACGATTGAAGGGGCCATCAAACCTTTTGGCGGCATCATAGTGGAATTCTCAATGAAAGCACCAATGTCGGTGTCAAAACCGGCGGATCTCGGGTAGGGGGCCCCAAACTGTGCGTCTAAGGTCGATGGTAACAGGAGACAGGGGACACAATGTTTTACCCAGGTTCGGGCCCTCTCTATGGAGGTAATACCCTACGTCCTTCTTGATTAATCTTGATGAATATGAGTATTAGAAGAGTTGATCTACCACGAGATCGTAATGGCTAAACCCTAGAGGTCTAGCTTGTATGGCTATGATAATGTATCTGTCCTCCGGACTAAGTCCTCCGGTTTATATAGACACCGGGAGGATCTGGGGTTACACATGGTCGGTTACAAAGAATGGAATCTACATATTTGGTCGCCAAGCTTGCCTTCCACGCCAAGGAGAGTCCTATCCGGACACGGGTGCAGTCTTCGGTCTTCGTATCTTCACAACCCATTAGTCCGGCCCATGGCTAACAGGCAGGATGCTCGAGGACCCCTTAGTCCAGGACTCCCTCAACGGGCCACCTTTGAAGAAGATCTGGGTTCCCAAAAGTTGTCTTGAGAAGCTTCCCGTGAATGTCATCATGACACCACCTGGGAAGAAGACAAACCCTAGATCAAAGGCTTCATATGTCCCAAAGGCTTCATACAGACAGAGGACCTCACAAGGTCACCCTAATGCCAATGTTTTGCAGGGAAACCATACTCGGACTCATGAATATGAGTGTGTTTCTTCAAACCGCCATGTTCATAGAACAAAGAACTTTTCTGCTTACTCTTATGAGTATTATTCACCTCCTGCAAGGCTATTTGCTAGGGCTCCAAAGCCAAAGTTCTTAGATGCTGCACTTAGACTCATTGCTTCTAAGCCACCCCTAAAGATGTGGGTGGTTAAGAAGAATTAACTTTCTTTTACAGGGAAAGGTCTCCAGCCGGAAATCAAAGGCTTCTGGCGCTAATGCCAGACTGGACTCACTATGTATTTCGTCCCAGGGTTTCTTGACAAACATCCTATCTACCCTAACAAGGATCTGAACTTTTATAGTATGCTTGTTCGTCAAATGTTTATGCTTCACACTTCTCTTTGTGAAGCCTATCCCCCTAACTGCATTGTAGGGTATGGCTCTGAAGGCTACTGAATGGATTATGGACAGTGGATGCACTAACCACATGACTAGTGATCGAAGTCTTCTTATGGATTCAACCCTACATCCGTGTGACAAGAGTCACATCACATTTGTTGACACTAGTAAAAGCAAGGTATTGGGCCTAGGTAGAGTTGCAATCTCAAAGGATCAGCACATGGATAAAGTGATGCTTGTTGAATCCCTTGGTTTCAACTTAATGTCTATCTCAATGCTTTGTGATATGAACATGATTGTGATATTTAGAAAAATATCGTTGCCTTGTGATTATGGAATTTGACAAATCTCTAGTCTTCGAAGGGTATCGAAGAGAGGATTAGCATGGTAGATTTCTCCGTAGGACCACAACTTGCCGTATGTCTTCTAGCAAAAGCTTCAGAGTGTTGGCTCTGGCATTGGAGGCTATGACATGAGGGCATGAGGAACTTGCACACTCTCGTGAAGAAGAAGTATATCATTGGCATCGAGGGCCTCAAGTTCAAGAAGGATCATTTATGTGGTTCTTGTGAAGACGGGAAGATGACAAGGTCCAAGCATCCCTCAAAGACAATCATGACGAGAACACGACCCTTTGAGCTTCTTCACACGGACTTATTTGGACCTATTCATTACTCCACCCTTATTACCACTGCATGTCTCTATGGCTTCGTTATTGTTGATGATTACTCAAGATACACATGGGTGCATATAATTCTCTACAAGACTGAAGTGCAGGATGTCTTCAGACAGTTCAACAATCGTGCCATGACCAACTATGGCATCAAGATCAAGCACATCAGAAGTGACAACGGCACAGAATTCAAGAACACTGGCCTCGAAACTTATCTTGATACATTGGGCATCACACATGAGTTCTCTGCTCCATACACACCTCAGCAGAATGGCATCGTGGATTGCAAGAATAAAACCCTCATTGAGATGGCACGTAGGATGCTTGATGAGTACAAGACTCCAAGAAAGTTCTGGCCTGAAGCCATTGACACTGCTTACCGCATCATCAACAAATTTTATCTTCATAAGTTCCTAAAGAAGACATCTTATGAGCTCCTAACTGGTAAGAAGCCAAATGTCAGCTATTCTAGAGTTTTTGGTGCTAGATGTTGGATCAAGGATCCACACCACACTTCAAAATTTGAACCGAAAGCACATGAAGGTTTTATGCTTGGCTACGGAAAGGGTTCACACTCCTATAGAGTCTTCAACCTCTTTCACGATAATGTGGTCGAAACTATGGATGCACAATTCGATGAGACTAATGGCTCGCAAAGAGAGCACCTGCCAAATGTGCTAGATGAAGTTTAACCAAGTGAATCAATCAACCTAATGGGTACTGGATAAACATACCTACAAAGGAATAGGATGAAGAGGAAATCATCATTTCTACACCTAAACAGCATGAAGACAATGCTTAACCTGAACCCAATGCTCAAGATGAAGACAATGATCAGCAAGGGCAAAATCTTCGTGCAGTACATCCTCGAGTTGCAAATAAAGTCCAGATTGAGAACATAATTGACAGTATCAATGCACCTGGTCCACTCACTCGTTCAAGAGAAACACAACTAGCAAACTTCTGTGGTCATTTTGCATTTGTGTCCATATCCGAATCCAAGAAAGTTGATGAAGCCTTCATGGAACCTGAATGGATTCAAGCTATGCAAGAAAAGCTTCAACAGTTTGATCTGAATAATGTATTGGAGCTAGTAAAGCGTCCTGATCCATGCAAGCACAATATCATCGGCACAAAATGGATCTATCACAACAAACAAGATGAGCATGGTGAAGTTGTCAGAAAAAAGGCTCGTCTCATTGCTCAAGGTTACACACAAGTGGAAAGGATTGACTTCGATGAAACCTTTGCTCTTGTGGCTAGGCTTGAAGCCATTCACATACTGCTAGCTTATGCGAACCATAACAACATTCTTCTATATCAAATGGATGTAAAGGGTGCCTTCCTCAACAGCAAAATTGAAGAAGTGTATGTTGCACAACCACCTGGTTTTCAAGACCCAAAGCGTCCTGACATGGTGTACAAGCTCAACAAGGCACTGTATGACCTCAAACAAGCACCTCGCGCTTGGTATGACACACTCAAAGACTTCCTAAAGAGCAAAGGCTTCAAACCTGGTTCTTTAGATCCCACTCTCTTCACGAAGACATATGATGGTGAACTGTTTGTATGTCAAATCTATGTGGATGACATTATCTTCGGCTGCACTGACAAGAGATACAGTGATGAGTTTGGGCATATGATGCAAGAGCAATATCAAATGTCCATGATGGGTGAGCTAAAGTTCTTCCTTGGTCTTCAAATTCATCAGCAAAGAAATGACATCTTCATATCACAAGAGAAGTACCTCAAAGATTGCCATTTCTAGGCCTGATTGGTTCTTTGAGGTACTTCAAAGATTCATCCAGAGTACTATGTATCACTCTCCACTTCTGAATCTAAATACATTGCCGCTGGATCTTGCTGCGCTCGGCTTCTTTGGATGAAGCAAACTCTCAAGGACTATGGCATCAACGTGAAGCATGTACCACTCTACTGCGACAATGAGAGCACCATCAAGATTGCTCACAATCCAGTCCAGCACACAAAGACAAAGCACATTCAACTTCGTCATCATTTTCTCAACGACCATGTGTTGAGGGAAGACATTGATATCATTCACATCAACACTGAAGAGCAATTGTCAGATATCTTCATAAAGCCCTTGGATGAGAAAAGGTTTTGCAAATTGTGGTGTGAGCTAAATATCTTAGAATCCTCAAATGTCCTATGAATTGACACACATCCTAATGCTTATGCATGTTGATGAGTTAGATGTGCAACACACAAAGTAACGTATATCTTCATTTCATGAAGACTTACCCTCTGAGTGTGAATATATTAATGTGGAAATTTACTTCAGAGTGCCACGATAATTGTGCGCCGTGTCTAGGTCTAATACTTCCTATACGGTGGGTAACGCCACCACCAAACTTTCTTGAAGATTTTCATTTGGCGTCATGATCGCATTATCTTCATATTTGGTTTGTCTTGAACATTGATTTGACTTTAGAGTTTATCTTCACAATGTTGATTCGGTCTTTTCTGATATATCAATATATATGTGCTCTGTCCTCTACATCATTCACTTATAGCTATGTCTTCAAACTTGTCATTTTCTGAACTAAGTGAATGTGATCAGACACTAACCCCTTATGTGCTTCTTCCTCAAATTCTTTCTGTCTGGTCATATGCATTCTGTTGACACGTGTCGAATGTCTTCACTATGTCCTTGTTAGCTGAAGATACAGAGGCACACATTTAAAACTGATTTTAATGCCTTATCTCTTTTGCCTGAAAACCGGAGAAGCCAGAACGACCACCCGACAATCCAGGCGTGCGTGGGAACATGGCTCAACTCTCAATAAGTTGCATGCACGCCACGTGTCCACTAGATGTGAACCACTAGGGGCACCTGCATAATTTTGCTGCACAACCCTTTACCTTATAAATACTCACCCGCACGCTCAAACCCTAGCACCTCCGCAAGCTCAAGTCGACACCGGAGACGAAGCGCTTAGCTGCCGCGACCTCTTCGATGCCATCTCCACACCGGCCGCGGACCTCGTCTTCTCCACCGTCGTCGTCGGGTCTTCCGCCGCCAAGTTAGGGCACGGAAGATTGGACTGCTCGGCATCCGTTCCACCTCGTCTAGCAGTTCTTCGTGCGGTAAATAAACTCTCTTTTTCCCACTTTTTCGATCTGTTGGATCCGTCCACTTCACCCAAAAGTAGTTTCTAAACTTCCAAATCTGGATCTTTCTATTTCTACATCTCATAACATGCAAGTATATTCACTTATGCCTCACAACTAGTTAGGTTCCTCACTTGTACTTATTCATGGATTCATACAAATCTAGAACCAACTCACTTCAAATAAGTGAATGTCTTCGCACTATGAGGTCAATGTCTTCAAACTGATTTATCTTCAAAATCTTCTGGGAATGCATATGACCTCTTCCCCTTCACTCGCATCTCTAATGTTGTCACAGGTACATGTCCGTGGGAGAATCCCTTGGTTCTGATACTCTGCATTCATTTGCAGAATACTTACATCATCACATTGAATCTCCTGAAGCTAGTTCTTGTCCGACCAGTCGTCGGAAGCCATTCATTTGTTGAAGCCTTTCAGTCTGAATATAATGGCAAATGACAAATCTGCAAGGAACGGTGGCAGGCAGCACCGTGGAAATACCGCTTTGGATCTGCCTCCAGATCTCTACAAACAATACAAGTCTGATCCAGAGGAGACCTATGGAGAATGCAAGACTCGAGTCCAATGGATTCGAAGATATTGGGCTGAGCAATGGTTTCTGTATAACTTCGTCATGGATGAATATGCCAAGAAGAATGCAGTAAGGCCACCCTGGGTCGATATTGCCTACAGGAAATTGCACCCCAAGACAAAGGCTGAAGCCATTGCTCAGGGCTTCTATCCATGCATGGTCAGAGGACCTTAGCCTGCAGATGCCGACCCATCCAGTCTCAGATGGTGTCGTGAAGATGACTTGTTCAAGCAAAATCTTCAATTTGCTAGGGCTTCAGCTGTATAGAACAAGAAGGAACTGGGTGCCAACTCCAATCCTGGTCTAGAAGCTCCAAGGCCGGATGGCAGCCGTGAATCCAATCAAAACATAATTGGCTCCATTGATAACTTTGATGGTCTTCTCTCTCATATCGCTGCACAAAGGGGCACTTTTGAAGTAGTCGGTCCCGAAGAGGAGCATGAGGATGAACTTGAACCTCTGAAGCCAAAGAAGAAGTCTAAGGCTTCACGATCTTCCACTGATCCAAAAGCTTCAAGAGTGAAGCCACTAACATTTGCACCTCCTGAATCCAGTGTGCAGTCTGAAGATCTATCTCGCGTCTCCAAGAAGAGGAGAAGCCCAAGAAGATTTCTGGGCATGACCTCACTCCTGTTGCCATTCTGCACAATGAGGACAACACTATTGATCTGTCAAGCGATGAAGATCTCGCAGATGATGCTCTAGAGATGTTGATCAAGAGAAAACAAGAGGCTGAGATCTTCTGAGATCTGCCTCTTTTTGATGCTGATATACTCAATTACTTCATTGATGAATGGTTTGAAGACCAAAGCATCAACATTGATGATCTACAACTGCCCATGTGTTGGGATCTCCGGTAGGGTGTGTCGACTGCAAATTAAAATTTTCCTACGCGCAGAACAACCAAGAACATGCTACGGGAGATGGATCACAGTTTGTTACCACTAGACGCACAGTGCCGTGCAGCAGAAGAAGAGTTGGGGCAGCGCGCCCGCGTGGATCGTCTCCTCCTCGTGCGATCTCCCTCATATAGCCAATAATCGGTTCCCACGTATAGGTTCGCCGGAGCGGCGCAAGTGCACCGCCTCTAATGGTATCGGTGCATGCAGGAGGAACGTCGTGCGGCGGACTGCTAGGTCGGATCACACAACCGACGGCGAGTGGAGGTGTCTATTCGCAACACATGCAAACCCTAGTGACAGCGCCGAAGCGATCAACCGCGTGAGTGTGCGGCACCTCCACTTTGTATAGGCGTCTGTCGCAGGCTCAACACTTGGGCCTCGCATGGACCCTAAAGCCCATAAGTCTACTCGGCCACAATCAGAATACAGCTCGGATCACATCCGACCAGTGTCCTCGGATCCGACCTCGTAGGTTCCTTCCCTTAAGCGCGCGACCCCTTAGGTTCAAGCCGGCTTGGTCGTAGTTCGGATCACCTCCGGACTACATGGCTGGTAGCGGCCTCTATCAAGGCGTGCCGACCACCAAGCAGACATTGAAGCTGGTTAGGCGAACTTGTACATCACACTTCCATTCCTTTTCCACACGATATATGTTGTCGGGCTCAAGATGAGTTTGTCATCCTTGTGCTAGCCCGACCTCTTTCTCATTCCAGTGATGCTGACCACAAACCAGATTATCTCATAATCCTTGTCTCATGGCCATGCTTATCCTGGTCGGACACACGAGGGGCCCAGAGTATATCTCTCATGATCGGAGGGGCAAATCCCATCTTGCTCGACCACGTCTCACAACATGGTTCTGGACAAACCCGACCTTTATAACTACCCAGTTACGAAGTAGCATTTGGTTGGCCCAAAGCAAGTCTGTCACCATCCCGAGTACATGCGTCAGCTCGGGTCTTAGGACATAGAACATATGTTGTACTAGAGACTCACAGATGACATATCGTCGCGTCTCATAGTTGGGTCTGTCCGACTCGTACCTTATCTCAACTCGGATCCGACTACATCGAATCTGACGAGATCCTTCCAAGTCCATATTATCCGGTTAGCATCCAATACTCCATGGCTAGTGAGACCAAGCCATCGACCGTGTCATATGCTAGTCTAGTTGGCTGCGAGTCCACACAGCCCTTTCGACTAGGGGCCTTTTAGGACAGTCATCATACAATGCATAGTCCCACAAACAAGTCACGTACTTGCTGATACACATCATTGATAATGTCGAAGGACTATCTTTATTCATAAACACATAGGAAATATCATCATACATGATTGCCTCTAGGGCATATCTCCAACACCATGGACATCAATGTCACATTTCAAGGAGCAATAGCCAATGATCTTGCTGTTGCTCAGAAAATAGTTGAGCTGAAGAACAAGATAGGCTATGAGAAGGCTCAGTTCACAAAGCACATGGCCAAGCTCATTGTTGCTGATGTGCAAAACTTCAAGCAAATGATGAATGACCTCAAGGCCCAGTTCAACAAGAAGAGTGAAGAAACCAAAGGCTCACGTGAGAGCATGAAATATTATGCGCAGAAGTGTGTGCAAGCACACAATGAGACTGAGAAGAGAAAGGCACTTGGGCGTCCAAGCATCGACCCCAAGCTTGCTGCCAAGAAAAGCAAGAAATATGCTGAAGCTATACCAGAAGCTTCAAGACAGGACCAACCCAGCATAGTCTTCCCTGCCAACATGACTGGCTCGAAGCCAAATGTCTCGTCAGCAGCTTTAGAGAAGAAAAAGACCAGGCAAGCTCAGGTTGAAGCTCGAAAGAGGAAGATCCATGACGCCTCTGACGCTGCTCCCTCCAAAAAGAAGTTGAAGACAGAGGCTTCAAAGTCTTCAAGAAAAGAGCGTGTTGTTGCCCAAGAGCCCCTGAATGTTGAACCCATCTCAGTTGCACTTCCTGCCTCCACCAACCATGAACGTCGTATTGTTGTCCATAAGCTTGCTCCCACAGAGGCTCCAGAAACTGAAGAGATTCCAGCTGCTGACTCCAATGTAGCTGAAGACATTGGTCATCAGGACCATGTTGAAGATGATGTAGTCCTTCCTTAGCTTGAAACCAACACTACAAAAAAAAAGACACATCCGTGACATTTTTGGGCCGAACGAAATTTTTTTCAGTCATACTTATGACACTTTGTTGGATTTCGGGTTCCGGCAGACCCTTGAGGTTCAAACACTGGGGTGCGCGTGGAGATTTCGCCTTTTACCTACCTGCACCCCTCCGCCTTGCTAAGATCTAAGCTATGGAAAGAACAACACAAGAGACACATGGTTTATACTGGTTCGGGCCACCGTTGTGGTGTAACACCCTACTCCAGTGTGTGGTGTGGTTGATTGCCTCTTGGGCTGATGATGATGAACGATACAAGGAAGAACAGCCTCGCGAGGGTCTGTTCTTGGCTGGGGGGATGAACTGCTAGGAGGAGTTCAGTCACCCTTCTCTCTCTCTCTCTCTGATTTAGGTCCTCCCTCTGATTCGATCCCCCTTACTATGGTGGCTAGTCCTATTTATAGAGGCCCTGGTCCTCTTCCCTATCGAGCGGGAAGGGAGCCAACAATGGCGGGCTAATTTGAAGGGGGACATCTAGTACCAGCTATCCTGACAAAAGTAGTCTTCGCCTGCACAAAGCTCTGGTGATGACGCCGTCTTGGGCTCCACGATGACCTCTGTCTTGCAGTCCTCCTGGTCTTGGTCTTGTTGCACCGAAATGGCAACCTTTGCCTGATGCCTCGGTACTCCGCGGCTGCGCTTGCCCCCTTTGCACCAAAGGGGAAAGGAGGACACTGCGTGGGCTGGCGCCCGCCTCGCGCCTTTGGTCGTCATGGCTTGCGTCACGGGCACCTCGTGAGGTACCCCGCCTTGATCTCTCCGCCTCCTCGCGAGCCAGCCTGGTGAGGCCGTGCCTGAGGAAGCTCCGTGTCATCCTCCCCACGAGGCTTGGCCCCTCGCGAGGGTCTTGAGTCCGTGTTGATGAAGATGGGCCATGCTGGGCCCCCCTTTGAGCCACGCCACAGGCCGCAGGCAGGCAAGTCTGGGGACCCCCGTTCCCAGAACGCCGATAGTAGCCCCTGGGCCCAAGGCGCGCCCGGACTTGGTCGTGCAGGGAGGCAAAAGGGTAAGCGTGAAGCGCCGCGGGCCCTAACAGCCTGTGGCCTTGGGTGCCGCGTGGCGGTTGATTGGACGTGGGCGTCTCCACTTCCCCATGGCGCCTCGACAACTGCACGGATTGGACAAGTCCCTGCATGCAAAGCGGGTCATGATTACCTGCCATAGTGGGGGCTGACGGTTGGCCCTCGGCGGCTATAAATACGGATCGGCGCGCGCCCTTCCAGTTCATCCCCCTTGCTTCTCCTTCTTCTTCAGGCGGCGACTCTTCTAGCGGTGGCCGCGGTCAGTTTCCACGCCGTCGTATCTGCTTGGGAGGTGGTAGCGTGTCTGCCCGCCGTCGCGCCTCGGTGAAGCGCGAGAGGGAGTCTGCCTGAGCCCCGGAGGCAGCTCGAGTCTTCCCTGCAGGCCGGTGTGAGGCGAGCTGCGCCTGATTTGTTCTTTCTTTTCCTTTTTCCTGCATAAAAAGACAGTAGTTTGGAGCCCCGCGGGGGCGTGTTTGGGTTATTGTTGTTAATCGTCATTTTGCTTACGTTATCGTGCCTTCCGGCTACGTGCCCGCGCGTGGATAGTTCCCGGCCCCAGCCGTGGGGGCGACCGACCCAGGCCCTCTGTTCGTGTCGCGGTGCCCGTGGGGCACGGACTGGAGGGGTGCTCCTGTAATGGACCCACGTCGCGAAACCTTTGAACGACTAGGACAGGAACACTCGCGAGGGCGCTCGGCTGCCCCCCTCGCGAGGCCTTGCATAAGAGAAATCGAGGCAGGAGAGCGAAAAGTCGAAGAACCACAAGCCAAAGACGGCAACAACTTCGATAAAACTTCGAATGAGAATGAACAAGCCAACTGCAGAAAGCAAATGAAAAAGCCGCGTCCGGCACCTAATCTAGTCTTCGACGTCTTCTCACCAGCACGGAGCTAAGTGCTGCCACTAGGCGTGGGAGGGAGCCCCAGGGCCTGAGGCCGATGCTCCTGAGACTCTGGGGCGTGTACAGCCCCAACTCATTATTACGTGAGAGTGTCACGGGCGGCGAGCTTCACAGGCGTTGGCCTTCTTCATAGGCTCCAGGCCTTTTCCAAAATGCGACGACTTCACAGGCATTCGCCTTCTTCACAGGCTCTGGGCCTTTTCCAAAACGCGACAGCTTCACAGGCATTCGCCTTCTTCACAGGCTCTGGGCCTTTTCCAGAACGCGACAGCTTCACAGGCATTCGCCTTCTTCACAGGCTCTGGGCCTTTTCCAAAACGCGAAAGCTTCACAGGCATTCGCCTTCTTCACAGGCTCTGGGCCTTTTCCAAAACGCGACAGCTTCACAGGCATTCGCCTTCTTCATAGGCTCTGGGCCTTTTTAGGGGTAGAACCTCCGGAGGTGCTGGATGTTCCATGCGTTCTGGACCAGCACCCCCTCTTGAGTCTCCAAGCGCGCAGATCCGGGCTTGGAAACATGAACAACCTTGAACGGGCCCTCCCACATGGGAGAGAGCTTGTGCAATCCCTCCCTGGAGAGAACCCGCCTGAGCACGAGGTCTCCTACCTTGAGAGTTCTGGGGCAGATGTTGCGGCAGTGATATCGTCGCAGTGCTTGTTGGTACCTCGCCGCTTGCAGCGCAGCTTCTCGGCGACGTTCCTCCCCCAGCACGAGGTCCATCCCCCGCATGTCGTCCTGCTGCGCCTCGTCGAACGCCAGGACCCGCGTAGAGCGACGTCTGACCTCGTGAGGGAGGACCGCTTCTGCTCCGTAGACTAGGAAGAACGGGGTCTCTCCAGTCGGCTTGGTCGCGGTTGTGCGGATGGACCACAACACGGACTGAAGCTCGTCGTACCAACCTCTGCCGCAGGCCTCCAGCTTCTTCTTGAACGTCCTGGTCTTGAGGCCCCTCCGGACCTCTGCGTTGGCTCGCTCGGCCTGGCCATAACTTCGGGGGTGCGCCACCAAATTGTAGCATATCTGCGTTCCAAGGTTAGCACATTATGTTTTGAAAAGGTTACTGGTGAACTGCGAACCGTTGTCCGTGATGATGCGGTTCGGCACCCCGAACCGGCTCACGATGCCCCTGATGAACTTGACCGCGGAACCCGCGGGGATGGTGCGGACGGCCGCTACTTCAGCCCACTTGGTGAACTTGTCCACGACGACGTAGAGGTAGCGGTAGCCCCCTGGCGCCTGAGGAAACGGGCCCAGGATGTCCAGCCCCCAGACTGTGAATGGCCACGAAAGGGGTATAGTATGCAGGCCTCCTGCCGACTGATGGATCTGCTTGGCGTGGAACTGGCAGGCCTCACAAGCTTTCACTAGTTCGACGGCGTCATTGAGTGCGGTGGGCCAATAAAACCCACTACGGAACGCCTTGCCGACGAGGGTCCGTGATGATGAATGATGTCCACAGTCTTCGCCGTGTATATCCTCCAGCAGTTCCTTTCCTTGCTCCCTGGAGATGCAGCGCAGGGATACACCGTTTGGTCGCTTCCGGTAGAGCTCTCCATCCTTGATGTAGTATGCCATGGCCTGCCGTGCCACATGCTCCGCTTCCTCCTCCTTCTCCGGCAAGGTCCCTTGTGTTAAGTAACTCCGGAGCTCCGTGATCCAGCACCCCTCCCGAGGTCCCATCGTCAGGAGCAGGCGTGCTCCTGAGGCCGGGCCACAGGCCAAGGCTCCTGAGGCAGGTGGCTGGGGGAGCTCCTCCCGAGGCTGAGTCGTGTTTGACAATGACGGCAGGGCTGAGGGCTTGAAGAGCCGCTCCTCGAAAACGCCATGCTCCTGAGGTAACCGCCTAGACGCCCATTTGGCGATGTCGTCGGCCTCCTGATTGGTGCCACGGGGCACATGCTGCAACTCCAACCCCCAGAACTGCTTCTCCATCCTGCGGACCTCCGCAAGGTAGGCTTCCATGTGCTCATCTTTCGGCTCGTACACCTTGTTGGAGAAATTGACAAGGAGCTGCGAATCGCCCTTGATGGTGAGGCGTTTCACCCCCAGGGCAGCTGCGGCCTTCAAGCCTGCTATTAAACCTTCATGCTCCGCTATGTTGTTGGAGACCTTTTCACCTTGCTGGAAACAGAGCTGCACAGCGTAGTAGAGCTTGTCCTGAGTGGGCGATATAAGCACCGCCCCAGCCCCAGCGCCATGCCTGGAGAACGCCCCATCGAAGTACATGACCCAGCCTTCTAGCGCCTCGCTTCCCCGGGAGAGGGACCGATCCTCGTCGGACTTGAGGCCTGGTGCCTCCGTCCATTCTGCCACAAAATCCGCCAATGCTGCTCCCTTGATGACTCTGGTCGTGCTGAATTTGAGCTGAAACGCTTGCAGTTCTATGTTCCACTCAGCGTCCCTTCCAGCTGAGTTAGGGCTCCTGAGCACTCTCTCCAGGGGGTATGACGAGACGACCTTGATGGGGTGACCCTGAAAATAGTGCCGCAGCTTGCGCGAGGCCACCAGTAGCACGAGGAGGAGTTTCTGAGGCATGGGGTACCATGCCCTCGCGTCCCGCAACACCGTGCTGACGAAGTACACTGGGTGCTCAACGAGGTTGGGTGCGTCAGTGCTGGTGGCTCCCTTGGGAGACCATGGCGCCTCCTGAGGCGATGAGGCCTCCTGAGGCGATGAGGCCTCCTGAGGCTGGCCATCTGGGAGAGGGGCCTCTTCCGCCTCCGGTGCACTCCTCTGTGGTGGCTGATCCTCCTCAGCCACGGTGGCCGTTTCTGTGGGCCTTCCTTGTTCCTGTTTTGCCTTGTCCCGGGCTGCTGCTGTGGTTTTGATTCGACGCTCCTCTCTAACCGCCACCAGGGCTGCGCTGGCGGAGTAGGGACTGGCGGCGAGGTAAAGCACGAGGGGCTCTTGAGGGCGCGGAGCCACCATGATCGGTGGGCTTGTCAGATATCTCTTGAGACCCTGGAACGCTTTGTTGGCCTCTTCAGTCCACTCAAAGGGCCCCTTTTTCTTCATTAGTTGGAAGAAAGGCAGCGCTCGCTCCCCCAACTTGGAGATGAAGCGCCCTAGCGCGGTCACGCGCCCAGTGAGGTCTGCATTTCTCTGAGGGTCTTTGGCGGGCTCATGTCCTCGACCGCCTTAACCTTTTCCGGGTTAGCCTCGATGCCTCGGTGGGACACGAGGAAACCCAAGAGCTTGCCCGAGGGGACTCCGAACACACACTTCTCTGGGTTGAGCCGTAGGTTCCCTGCGTTGAGGCTTGCAAAGGTTTCCTCCAGGTCTTGTATCAGGGTCCTGGCCTCCCGAGACTTTACCACAATGTCATCGACATAAGCCTCAACATTCTTCCCGAGCTACGGGCCCAAGGTGATGTGCATCAGCCGCTGAAAGGTCGCCCCTGCGTTACACGACCCGAATGGCATGCATGTGTAGCAGTACACCCCACACGGGGTTAGTAAGTCTGTCTTTTCGACGTCTTGTACCGCCATCTTGATCTGGTGATACCCAGAGAAGGCATCCAAGAAGCATAGCAGGTCGCATTCTGCGACGGAATCGACGATCTGGTAGATGCGGGGGAGCGGGAACGGATCTTGCGGGCATGCCTTGTTGAGGTTGGTGGAGTCGACACACATGCGCTCCTTCCCTCCCTTCTTTGGCACAACAACAGGTTTGGCCAACCAATCCGGGTATCGGACCTCGCGAATGACCCCAACGGCTTCTAATTTGCGGGTCTCTTGGACGATGAAGGCCTGCTTTTTTGTGGACTACCGCCTTGCCTTCTGCTTCACAGGGCGCACGTTGGGGGCACACATTGAGGTGATGCTCGATTACACTCCTAGGGATCCCTGCCAACTGGTCAGGCTCCCAAGCGAATACCTTCTTGTTCGCATGCAGGAACCCAACCAGGGCCTCCTCCTGCTCGGGTTCGAGGTTGGCGCCTATGGTGGAAGTGGCGTTGGTGGACCCGTCCTCATCGACGGGTATCTGCTTGGTTTCTGCTTTGTCTTGGGTGAACAACTGTTTCTTCTTGGCGGGTGCAGCCCCCTTGGGCTCGGGGGTCTCCGAGTCGGCGGGCTGTGCCGACACCGCCGTCTTGAAGGAGAGCTTGAGCACCCGCAACGCGTCTCCGGTGTCCCCGTGCATGGTGAGGACACCGCTGCTCCCGGGCATCTTCATGAGGTTGTACGCCGGGTGTGTCGCGGCCATGAACTGAGCGAACGCTGGGTAGCCTAGGATGGCGTTGTAGGGGAGGCCGATGGGGGCGATGTCGAAGTTGACCAGCTCTGTGCGGAAGTTGTTGTAGGTGCCGAAGGTTACTGGGAGCCGGATCTGTCCCAAGGAGCTGGATGATCCGCCCCCAATGCCTGAGAAGGGCCGGCTGGGTTGCAGCCGTTCCAGGGGTATGCAGAGGAGGTTGAAGGCCTCGATCGAGAGCACGCTGAGGCCCGCACCGCCATCGATGAGAGTTCTGGTGACGGCCACCTGACAGAAGGTGGGGGTGCACAGCATGGGGAGCGCACCCGAGCAGGCCGAGTTGGAGGGGTGGTCCTCCGAGCTGAAGGTCAGGCCGGCCTTGGGCGCCGCCCGGTCCGGGAGAGCCCCCTGCCGCGTGGAAGCGGCACTGACCCGACGGATGAACGGCTTGACGTGGTGACTTGTAGGCGGCGCCTGCGAGCCGCCCAGGAGGGCCGCGACAACCGGGGGTCTTGGTGTAGCGTGATGGGCGGGGAAGAAGCTGCGGGCTCTTCCCAAGAGGCCACGGAGGCTGTCGGCAGGTGGAGCAGCCATGCGCGCGGAGCGCCGGTGAGGGCCATGGGGAGCCAGTTGGCCATGACCCTATCATCACCTCCAGCTTCGAGGTTGGCCTCCTCGTACGCCAGCAAGAAGGCCAGTGGATCAGTCACGCCGCCGTAGCGCGGCGGCATCGTTGGCTTGAACTTGTCCGGCCACCGTACCCGTTGCAGGGCTGTGGCCAGGGCTCGGAGCCCCCTGGCCCCCGTGCTGGCGCCGGCGGCCGGAGCGGGCGACGCGGTACTCATCGCGAGGCAGGTCGTGGCAGTGGCGGAAGGGAAAACTCCGGTGCACCCCTACCTGGCGCGCCAAATGTCGGATTTCGGGTTCCGGCAGACCCTTGAGGTTCGAACACTGGGGTGCGCGCGGAGATTTCGCCTTTTACCTACCTGCACCCCTCCGCCTCGCTAAGATCTAAGCTATGGAAAGAACAACACAAGAGACACAGGGTTTATACTGGTTCGGGCCACCGTTGTGGTGTAACACCCTACTCCAGTGTGTGGTGTGGTTGATTGCCTCTTGGGCAGATGATGATGAACGATACAAGGAAGAACAGCCTCGCAAGGGTCTGTTCTTGGCTGGGGGGACGAACTGCTAGGAGGAGTTCAGTCACCCTTCTCTCTCTCTCTCTCTCTCTCTCTCTCTCTCTGATTTCGATCCTCCCTTTGATTCGATCCCCCCTACTATGGTGGCTAGTCCTATTTATAGAGGCCCTGGTCCTCTTCCCAAATATCGAGCGGGAAGGGAGTGAACAATGGCGGGCTAATTTGAAGGAGGACAGCTAGTACCAGCTATCCTGACAAAAGTAGTCTTCGCCTGCACAAAGCTCTGGTGGTGACACCGTCTTGGGCTCCACAATGACCTCCGTCTTGCAGTCCTCCTGGTCTTGGTCTTGTTGCACCGAAATGGCAACCTTTGCCTGATGCCTCCGTACTCCGCGGCTGCGCTTGCCCCCTTTGCACCAAAGGGAAAAGGAGGACACTGCGCGGGCTGGCGCCCACCTGGCGCCTTTGGTCGTCATGGCTTGCGTCACGGGCACCTCGTGAGGTACCCCGCCTTGATCTCTCTGCCTCCTCGCGAGCCAGCCTGGTGAGGCCATGCCTGAGGAAGCTCCGTGTCGTCCGCCCCGCGAGGCTTGGCCCCTCGCGAGGGTCTTGAGTCTGTGTTGATGAAGATGGGCCGTGCTGGGCCCCCCTTTGAGCCACGCCACAGGCCGCAGGCAGGCAAGTCTGGGGACCCCCGTTCCCAGAACGCCGACACACTTCTGTGACAATAATTGTGAGAAAACCCGGTATCGTCATAGATGTGGTGGGCTCCTACTTCTATGATGAAAAATCATGACAGAAAATGGGCTTTTCATACTGGGCGGGCCAAAGACGCAGCTGCATGACATTCTTTGGTCCGTCCATGACGGAAAAAACCATGGTAGAAGCAAGGGTGAGGAAAATATCGGGGTGTTCCTGGTTACGGTGGGTGTTCTGGGCCGAGCGATGCACGGAGGTTTGCGCGTTTCTCTCGTACATGCACGCGCGTGGGTGCGAGGCATTGGGCTCGAACTGAAATCGAGCGAGGCGTTCGCCTACTGAACCGAGCGATTGCATTGCAGGGTACGTGTTACTGAACCCGAGTGATTGATCGATGGCTGTTAACTGAAGTCGATCGAGCGATTCCTTCGCTACTGCTGCTAACTGAAGCCGATCGATGCTGCCTCTGGATGAACAGTGAGCATTGCTGGGGGGTTTGGATCAACAGTTCCCAGTGGGGGTGGATGAACCGGACCCCGTGGTGTTGCCTCTGGATGAACAGGACCACGATCAATCGAGCCGGTTGGGGCTGGATGAACAGGACCCCATGGAGGGCTGGGTGAACAGGACCACCCCGTGGAGGGCTGGATGAACAGTAGATGGTGGAGGGCTGGATGAACAGTAGCTCGTGGAGGGGTGGTTGAACAGGAGCCCGTGGAGAGGGCTGGTTGAACAGTAGCCGGTGGAGTAGCGCACAGTGGAGGCTAGAGGAGGTCGACGGTGGATGAACAGTAGCCCGTGGAGGGTGGAGGGGATCGACGGTGGAGATGAACAATATCCCGTGGAGTCCCGCTTTGCGGTACGCCACACCCCCGGACCCCCCCTGTTGAACAGGAACCCCGTTTCGACTGTAGCAATCCAACACAAGTCCGTTTCTCCGTTTTGCGGTACGCCACACCCCTCCTGATGAACAGGACCCCCGTTTCGACCGTAGGATGTCTGTTTCCTCCGTTTTACGGTACGCCAGACCCCTCCCGATGAACAGGATCCTGTTTCGACCGTGGCCGGTCGAACACAAGGCTGTTTCCTCCGTTCTATGGTACGCCAGGCCTCGTTTCCATCGGCTGTTTCGTCCAAGCCCTCCCAATGAACACGACAACGCATTCCGTTCCAACCCAGCCGGTTGGCTCCCCATGAACACGATGACGACGCAGTTTCTCCGTTCCGACCCAACCATGTACACGAGCCCTGGCCGTACGTATATGCGAGTAGGCGTTCGAGACCCCACCCGTATGTACGTACGTGGTCGTATTTTCTTTCTTGCACACTGGCCGCTGTATGTACGTGTATATGCTACATGCGCTCCTCTACTATGACACGTGCACACTCTACATCGACCAGTATGTACGTACACGTTCGCGGCCAGAATGACAATGCTACGTACGATTCGACCAGGTGGGTCCCGACTGTCAGGCACTTCCTTGCGTGCGAAGATATAGCTGGTGGGTCTGAGCAGTCTAGGGGCGAATCATTTTTTTTGCCCAGACGCACTTCCTTGCGTGCGAAGATGTAGCTAGTGGGTCCCAGCAGTCAGGGGGGAATGTTTCTTTCGTGAAATACGGTGGCCCGTCTGGTGGGTCCCCCCTGTCAGGTGCAGGAATAATTATTTTGCGCGTAATAAGGAGGCACTTCCTTGCGGCTGCCGTGGACCCAACTGTCAGCCTCTCCACATACAGTACTCTTTCGATGGAAGTCGGTTGTTGACCACATTGACCACGCCGTGCCGAGAGCACCAAGGCAGTGGACGACAGTGAGGCCTAGGAAGGGGACGACACAGAGCCAGGGAAGATGCGGTAGTGGATGCCCACGCGGAGAGGAGTACGAGGGTTCACTGGTTTGGCTGCGGTGTGAGGCTGCCGTCGCTGCAGAATAACAGGGGGTGTGGGTGAGTAGAGGGATGGCCTGGCCAGCGGTGGGAGTAGTAGGGGTGGTGAGGCCACCTCGACATCATAGCCGTCCACGGGAGGCAGGAGCACGCGGCACGACCGGCGCTGGTTTGGGCGGCTGGAGCAAGAAGACCAGAGGTTGAAGAAGCACTACGGCCGTTGGATGGATATTGTACGGTCACTGGAGCTAGACTCGTTCATATATTGACTAAGTTCACAAAGCCCTCCATCCCCGTCAACTTAGTAGGCCCACAAGTCAGCCTCCCACTATGGTGGGTCCCAGCTGGCAGGGGGTATTCATTTTTTTTGTGCGCAATAAGGAGGCACTTCCTTGCGTGCGAAGATATAGTTGGTGGGTCTGACCTGTCAGCGGAGGGAACATTTTTTCGTGAAATACAGAGGCCCTTCCGGCGGGTCCCAGATGTCAGGTGGAGGAATCATTATTTTGCGTGTAATAAGGATGCATTTCCTTGTGTGCGGCCATGGACCCAGCTGTCAGCCTCTCCACGTACAGTCCACTTCCGATGGATGTCGTTCGTTGACCATGTTGACCACGCCGCGCGAGAGCACCAGGGCGGTGGACGACGACGGGGCCTACAAAGGGAACGACACGGAGACGGGGAAGACACGGTAGTGGCTGCCCATGCGATGGAGAGTACGAGGGTTGACTGGTTCGGCTGCCGTCGCCGGAAAATAACAGGAGGTGTGGGTGAGTAGAGGGATAGATAGGCCAAGGATGCAAGTACATGATGGGGCCGTGAGGCCTGCCTGGAAGCACAACCGGCGACGAGAGGCGGGAGCAGGTGGTTCCGACGGTGCTGGTTTTGGCGGCTGAGGCAGGATGATCAGAGACTGAAGAAGCACGATTGTCGTTAGATTGACATCTAACGGTCTGACGCTGGTAGAGTCGATTGTTGACTAAGTTTCTTTTTTGAGAAACCTTGTGTAGGCATGAACTTAGTAGGCCCACAAGTCAGCCTCCAAATCTATGGCAGACAATATAGAGCCTATTTGCTAATTTTTAATAATTTGCAGCCCATTTGCTAATTCTTAAGTAATTTATTACAGCCCATTTTCTGCCCAGGACCACGGTCAAAATATAACTAATGCTGGCGGGCCACAGGCCAGTAGATACCTGCTAGATCTTTGTGCCCTGTTATCGTCATGGGCTGGGCCTTTTAAAAAAAACCAAGCCTGGGCAGTCTACAGCCCAGTTGAAACTTGCTCGACCTGAAAAAACAATATATGTGCTCAATAAGCGAGAGAATTCTACAAGTACAGACTGATAACTGGGATGCAGCAGGTATATTGTTTTTTCATCGTGATAATAAGTGCATGCACTTGTTTCGAAAAATTTGGAGAACTGGGAATTCGAATGGCAGGTGCTTATGCTACCCATCAAATAAAAATCAGGTGCCTGAAAATTCATTTCGAAACAAATGATTCAGCTTTATATCCACGTCGACCCTCGGCATGATGGTTGGAAGCAAATGCCAAGTTCATACCAAAAGATCGTTAACAACAATACCAACTTGTGGAAGACAAGGTAGTACAAGTACCAATACCAAACTAACTTATAATCTTTTTACTCATGGCCCTAGTGTTTGTCTGGTAGAAAATCTTGCAGAGGACCAGCTCCCGCTACTTCTCTTGCTCCAGGTCCCCGAGGTGGTACTGGTGCATCACCCAGTTGGTCCTCTGCTCGTCAAAGTTCTTGTTGGTGTGCAGCACCAAAACCTTTTTGCTGCCCGTCTGCTGGCCGTTGACCATCACCGGCAAGGTATTGCCGGTGTTGTGCCACATCGCGTGCATGATGCACTCCGACTGTATCTTGCGACGCGTCCACATGCCCCTTTTGAACACCCTGGAATTGCGCTGGAAGAAATGCTTGCTTAGGCCACTCAGTGTGATACCTGCAGTATTGTTGAATACATGTTTTAGTGTACGTAATTGGCATTTTCATAACATCTTTGGCATGTTGCAGTTACATGTTTCACTTTTTATTAACTATCAAATTGTAATTGCTTCACCAGGTCTGTGTCTAAAAAGAAAATAGAGCTATAAACAACGGAATATGTTTGTGCAAGTAGACGGCCAATCGGTGTCTTACCTGGAAGTTTCTCAGGATGGGTGTAGCATATGCCGTGCTCGCCGTCGATGGTTGGTATGAACAAATCGATGAGAGGGTGAGATCTTGTACTGTCAGCACTCACTTTGGCCTCAAGGTGCTCGATCAGCTCCGGATCCATGGGATCTAACTTGACGCCAGCCGGCAGCACCGGCCAATCCTTCTTTGACTTGCATCGGTTAATTCCAGTTATATGGTACTCAATGTATGATCAATCAACTGTTTTAAGTGAATCATGAAAGATTTCGACAGATAAGTGGTACTCCAAATATGAAGTCCAGAATACCCGAACACGCCGTCGGGATTCTTGTGTCACCTCACGCGCAACGTGTTGTCACGTCAATTCAATGTGTGGACATGATGAATAATTTTACCGGTGTATACTAGTACTGCTACTGTACTACTTACTAGTCGTATTTAGTGTCACATTTTAACCATTGGTTTAACTAAAAAGTACACACTTGAAGCCTAATTGATATATATATATATATACTGCACAACATCTCCATCATCATTATTAGTACATCCTGCAGAGGTGAGTTAGGATGCACTTGATCCCAGAAAGGTATCTATCCTTCAAACCAGAGGAGTGCTTCAAACTAACAACATTACATAATATCCAAGAAAAGAGGGTCGTGCTACAGTAGCAGAATACATGACTCAGTCTAGATATCAGGACGAATCAAGTTGTGCATATTTGCTATTGGCATGAACCAGATCGACGCATGTCAGGTTTGCAAAAGCCATCCATCGCATGGAAGCTTGATGCCTTTCACACACTGAAGATTATCTGGCAACAAGCTGTGTCGACGAATCTCTGGATATGGTGATTCATGAAACCCATGGTATGATGTGTAAACACAGTCCCCCCTAGCGAATGGAAGTTGCATAGCACGGTAATCATCGCCGGTGATATGATCGATGATTGGTTGGGTGATCGGATAATTAAGCCCGAGGAACATGGAGTGGTTGCCGAGGCTGTAAACCCGCCTCCAGCTGAATATGCCTGGCACAACGGAGCTGGGATCTTTCTCGAACATGAAGCAGCCATAGCCATCAATGTCACGAATGCCCCAGGCATTGTACTGCGTGTGGTTTGATGTAATGGTTTGGTCAATTTGGTACGTGCGAAGAACATATAGCAATGATGTGGTTATAGACATTCTATCTATTCGAAATTTGTAACAATGAGCAAGCAGTCGTATTCATAAGGTAAAGATGAGATGAGATAGAACAATTACACGATGATAGATTCCACCAGTATAGGTAGCCAATTTGTGCGTCGACTGCGTAAACGATGCCATCATGCACTATAGCATCAGACAGAAATGTTGCCTCAACAGGATTGACGATGAGCCATAACCATGTATGGCGACCGGATTCTAGATAGACTATGTCGGCGTTCTGGGAACGGGGGTCCCCAGACTTGCCCGCCTGCGGCCTGCGACGTGGCTCAAAGGGGGGCCCAGCATGGCCCATCTTCAACAACACAGACCCAAGACCCTCGCGAGGGGCCAAGCCTCGCGGGGCGGACGACGAGGAGCTTCCTCAGGCACGGCCTCATCAGGCTGGCTCGCGAGGAGGCGGAGAGATCAAGGTGGGGTACCTCACGAGGTGCCCGTGACACAAGCCATGACGACCAAGGGAGCCAGGCGGGTGCCAGCCCGCGTAGTGTCCTCCTTTCCCCTTTGGTGCAAAGGGGGCAAGCGCAGCCGCGGAGTACCGAGGCATCAGGCAAAGGTTGTCATTTCGGTGCAACAAGACCAAGACCAGGAGGACTGCAAGATGGAGGTCATCGTGGAGCCCAAGACAGCGTCACCACCAGAGCTTTGTGCAGGCGAAGACTACTTTTGTCAGGATAGCTGGTACTAGCTGTCCCCTTTCAAATTAGCCCGCCATTGTTGGCTCCCTTCCTGCTCGATATTTGGGAAGAGGACCAGGGCCTCTATAAATAGGAACAGCCACCCATGAGAGCAAAGGAGGGTGAGAGGTTAGAGGTTTTTGAGAGAGGCATCATCAGTTGTGAAGAGAGAGAGAGAAGGGTGACTGAACTCCTCCCAACAGTTCATCCCCCCAGCCAAGAACAGACCCTCGCGAGGCTGTTCTTCCTTGTATTGTTCATCATCATCAGCCCAAGAGGCAATCAATCACACCACACACTGGAGTAGGGTATTAAACCTTGTGTCTATTGTGTTGTTCTTTCCATAGCTTAGATCTTAGCAAGGCGGAGGGGTGCAGGTAGGTAGGAGGCGAAATCTCCGTGCGCACCCCAGTGTTCGAACCTCAAGGGTCTTCCGGAACCCGAAATCCGACATTTTGCGCGCCAGGTAGGGGTGCGCCGGAATTCGTCTTCCACCACCCCGTTCTCCTCCGACCATCACGCCCATGTCTGACGCTCGTCGGGCCCGCGCCGAGCGCCGGGCCGCTATCGCTTCCCGCATCGCCCAGACGGCCCCTGTCGGCGGGCGTCCTTGCCGTTCCCCATCACCTGCCGTCAACTCCGCCACCGGCCCGGCGGGGGACGAGCAGCAAGCATCGTCTCAGCATCCGTCTGTGCGGCAAGACGGCCGCACCGCAACTCCCTCGTTCACCCCAGCTAGTTCTTGGTCCCGTGCGCTCTGCGCGCCCATGGGGGCTCGAGCTGCGATCATCGCGGCAAACGAGCTCCTGCGCTACCGTCCCGTCAACAACGTCTACGAAGAATGGCTTGACCACGTCGCCGAGCTCGTCCGCGCCGTAGGGGGCTCTCCTGCACCGTCCATTCCGCTGCACCGCACCCCGCCCCGCGCGGGCGACGAAGCTCCGGCGGTGCCCCGGCCGCCTCCTCCTCAGGAAGGCGCCATGGCTCCAAGGCGCGTGGTCCCTAGGCGGAACCCGCTCCGTCAGGTGCCAGCGCGGCAAGAGCAGAGCTGCCAAGAAGTCCCTCGCCCGCAAGAAGCTGCCCGGGTGCTCCCTGCTCCAGCACGTCACGACCATGCTCCTGCTCCCGCGCATCAAGAGCCCGCGCTGCTCCCAGCTGCAGCGCGTGGGGACATGCAAGACCAAGCTCCCCGTCACCCAAGGCCTCCTGTGGCCACAGCAGGCTGCCGCGCCTTCACCACCGAGCTACGCAGCGTCGCGTGGCCCGGCAAGTTCAAGCCAGACCTGCCTCCTCGTTATGACGGCACGGCTGACCCTGCGGAGTTCCTCCAGCTCTACGAGCTGGGCATCAAAGCTGCCAACAAAGACGAGAAGGTCATGGCGAACCGGTTCCCCATGGCGCTCAAGGATGGGGCCCGCACCTGGCTCCTGAACCTGGCTCTAGGCACGATCTCCTCCTGGGATGAGATGCGCATCCGCTTCATCACCAACTTCCAAGGTACTCGCGACCGGCCACCCACCGTGAGTGACATGCGCCGCATCAAGCAACAACCCGGGGAGACCTTGCAGAAGTACATCCAGCACTTCAACAACGCACGCCTTAAGATTCCGAAGGTGAATGAGGAGGCCATCATCTCAGCCTTCTCCGACGGCTTGCGCGATGTCAAGATGAAGGAGGAGCTGGCGATGCATGAAGACCTGTGCACTTCCTTGGAGCTGTTCAACTTGGCAACCAAGTGTGCCAGGGCTGAGGAAGGGCGTCTCTCCCTCCTCGAGCTGCCTGCCGCAGACCCAGAAGAGAAGGAGCCCAAGGCCAAGGATGTGAAGCGCAAAGGGGCTGCCGTGCTTGCGGCAGAACCAGACACCAAGCGGGGCAGAGATCAGCCCGAACCTTCCAAGGGAAGCCGATACTGTGTGTACCGCGACCTCCACACCCACAACACCAACGAATGTCAAGAGCTCCGAGCCGTGCGAGAAGGAAGGATCGGCCGTTGCCCTGACCGCGGTGACCGGGGCTACGGTCGAGTTGGAGGAAGGAACGCAGTACGTCGGGAAGACCGTGGCCCGCACCAAGGGTGGCGCGATCAACCTCGCGAGGATCACTGGCAAGACCCGCCTCACGAGGGAGACTGGAGGGATCAGCCTCGCGAGGATCGCCCGCAAGGCAACGCAGGCCTCCCTCCGCTGCCGCCGCAGCCAAGGAGAAACAAGGACCGCCACCAGGACGAGGGGGCTGGGGGCTTCCAGGAGCCGCGCGCGATCGCCTGCATCCTGGGCGGGGCTCAAGCCCCAGCCTCTCAACGCATCTTCAAGAAGTTCGCCCGCGAAGTGAATGCAGTCCTCCCCAGGCACGAAGCCACGCGCCCTCTCAGGTGGTCAGCGTGCGCCATCACGTTCAGCTCAGCAGATCAGCTCAAGTGTGCGGCTACAGCCGGAGTCCTCCCGATGCTTTGTTCCCCAATCGTCAGCAACGTGGTGGTCACCAGGACCCTCATCGATGGCGGGGTAGGGCTCAACGTCCTGTCCGTGGAAACATTCAATAATCTCCAAGTGCCATACAACCAGCTTCAGCCAACCAAGCCTTTCTCCGGAATCACCGACGGCTCCACAGTCCCGATTGGGCAGGTCCGCCTCCCTGTCACCTTCGGGGCACGCGACAACTACCGCACCGAGCTCATCGACTTCAACGTTGCTCACATTCGCCTGCCGTACAACGCCATCCTTGGGTACCCAGCACTGGCCAAGTTCATGGCCGTAACTCACCACGGCTACAACGTCCTCAAGATGCCAAGAAGTGGCGGAGTCATCACGGTGCCCTGTGAAGAGAAGGACGCGGTGTGTTCCCTGGAATGAGCCTTTTAGGCCGCGTCACTGGAAGACCCGGATCGCGGAAGCAGGAGGCCTCCCGATACCGCCCCCAAGAAGAAGAAGACATCGTCCGGCCCGACCACTCAGGAGGAAGGCCCCTCTGGGCCCGCGCCTACCCAGGGGGAACCTCCTTCCATCGCATAGGAAAGCGCGCCTAACGCCCTCCTCAGGCAGGGCTCAGGGGCTCTCCCCTGGAGGGCCACCGACCTAGCTAGGGTCACGAGGGAGGCGCTTGGGCACCACATGGAGGCGTGTTTCGAAGCACGTTTCCCTCAAGAAGGAGCAAGGCAAGGAGAGCTAGACCCTCAGGAGTTCGTCAGCAAGGCCATTCAGGAGCTACAAGAGTCAAGAGTCATGAAAGGCAGCCGCCACCTACCAGCAGTGGCTCCCCATCCAGGTGAGGATGCTGGGCTGCGCGTCTGCATCGACATACCAGGGCTCAACCGAGTCACCTCTCTGGAGCGCCTCTGGCCCTTGCGAGTGGGGTGCTGCGGAGGTCCACCCCACAGCTACGTTCGCATGCCTTACGGCTTGCCGAACGCGGCTGCCACGTACCAGCGCCTCATGAAGGGCATCAGGGAGGCACGAGAGGCCAGGCGTTCCGCAGCCCTGGCGGAGATGGAGATGGTCCGCGAGGAGCCGCCAGCGCCTCCGGAGCCTCCCGAGGACCCTGGGCCTGGGGGCTCGTGAGGATCGGCTTCCGCAGCCCACTGAGTCTGCTATACCAACACTCCTTCGTCCTCGACGTCATCAGGTGACATCTTTCAAGTTTCATTTCCAGCTAGGAGCGCCCCGCAGGGCTGCATTATTCCCAGGCCGCGTGGGTCCGTCCCTGCGGCGTGTATCACTTTTATTTCATGTTGTCAGCTTACCTTGTTGAGGGAGCCCCTCGGGCTGCATGATCCCCAAGTCGCTCGGGCCAGGCCCAATGGCATGTATCCCATTTGCGTTTATTTCCGGTTATGTGTTAGACCCACCATGCTTGATTATTTGATGCCGGTCCACAGCACCTCTTCTTCTCCATGCCGACCACTTGCACGTTAAAGGGGGGTACCTAAGCATCGCGACTCAGGGCTCTTACTGGCTCTCCAGCCCTCACCCTCTGGCCTTGTCCACGGCATCGCGACCTGGCATACCAGTGATGACTGAGACCAGCTCGAGGGCCGGGACCCGAGGACGTAGAGTGCCGACATCTAACCAAATTTGCAGGGACACATCACACGATAAGGCCCAGTGCCAGGCGCAACCCGCCTAGAGGTAGGTCCCCGTGAGTCCCGCGCTGGCTCACGGGTGCCCAGATACACCTCGCCAGGCCCTACCGTGCCAGCCACGTGTTAGGGCGGGGCTGTACACGCCCTGGGGGCTCCTCCCGGAGGGGGGCTCCCTCCCACGTACCAGTGGAAGCACCATGCTCTGCGCTGGCTGACGACACTGCCGAGGAGCGGCTATGCCCACACACATACGGAAGCGCTATGCTCCGCGCTGGTGATAAACAACTGAGGGTGGCCCCCGGGCCGCATCAACCTCAGGGAGCCCAGAGCTCAGTGTCTAGCCTCATCGCAACGCCTCCCCTCGGGAGTGCCGCGCGAGGGGGCTGGGCACGGGGCTGCGCCTGGGTCACGCCCAGACGCACGCCACCCAGCCAGGCCCCCCCGGGCCTGGTTCGTCGCGCGTCTCTCCCCGAGCAGAGCCAAGGTACAAAGGCCGTTTGAGCGTCAAGGGGGACTCCTGAGCATCACGACTCAGGAGCCTAACTGGTCACGTAGCCCCTCACTCCTTAGTTCCGAAAGGCTAACGCTGGGTGAGGTATGTGCGGGGCCGGGCTCTGCAGATGTAGAATGGTAGATCCACCCACATCACACCTCCCTACTTGTTGTTCGTGCGCCAAGGGGGACTCCTGAGCATCGCGAATCAGGAGCCTAACTTGTCACGTAGCCCCTCACTCCTTGGCCCCATCCTGGTTTCCGGTCGGGACCAACGCTGGGTGAGGCATGCGCGGGGCCGGGCTCTGCCGGCGTAGAATATAAGCAAGTAGGAAGGAAAAGCGCAAATTTCAAGGAATTCAAAAGCAAATATTACAGTCCACACTGTTATCTCAATGCCAAACGCAAGTTTAAACGCCTCCCCGAGGCATGATACATGTGCAGGAATTAAAGGCAGGACAGGAGCCGCAACGGAGTCACTTGTCGGCGGTGGAGCAGCACGAAGTGGGTTCGCCTCATGGAGCAGTGGGGTCGGCAGCGCCTTGCTTCGGCTTGGTGATGAAGGCCCGGAACTTCCCCAGCAGAGCCTCTGCGCGACACTTCACGACCTCGGCAGCGGCAGCGGCATGCTCGCCGCTTACTGGCTCTAGCAGGCTGTCGAGGTCGACACCGAGATTGCGGAGGTAGATGTGGGTGAGGACCCGCGTCAATGCTGTAGAAGACAGGACACGTGCCTCGGCCTCGGCCGTGGGGCCAAGGCCAAGGGCGACATCTTCAAGAGCGCGAACTAGGAAGGGAAGCAGCTTGGCGGGGCCGTCCTCGGCGCCAGCCAGCGGGCTCTCCAGGCCACTGTCGTAAAGCGTCCTCAGCGAGGAGCGAGCCTTCGCCTCCATCTCCGTGAAGGCCACGCGGTCCTCGGCAAGAACCAGGGCCTTGTCGTCCAGCTCGGCCTTCCTCGCCCCCAACTCCTGCTCCAGCGTGCATAGGCGGTCGCGGCATTTCCTGAGCTTGACCTCCCTCTCCTTGACGGCCGCCTCGCGAGCCTTCACGCCTTCTTCCTGCTCTTGGCGAAGGCGGACCTCTTTCGCGAGCTGGTCCCGCAGGCCTTGCAGCTCGTCCTCCAGCGCCTTGCAACGACCATGGATGTCGACCACCTCCCCCAGGGCTGCGTCACGAGAAGCCTTCGCCTCAAGGACGACCTGCTTCTCCTCGTCGCAAGCCGTCGAGGCCTGGACCAGCGGCGCCCGAATCGAAGCGTCGGAGCGCCCATCCCGAAGCCAACTCCAAGCGCCCAGCCACCAAGCGAGGGTCGGCGCCAAGAAGATCCTGCCGCACTCGGTCCAGCTCAGCAACAGCATGATCTAGAACGGCAGAAGGAGTCGGAGAGACAGCAGCCGGTGGAGTAGGAGGAGAAGGCGGCAGCGCGGCCACAACATCCTGAGGCGGAGTCTGCCGCGCCCCAACAGCTGTAGTGGCGGCGGCAGGCAAGGACACCTCGGGAGTCACTTGGGCCGTGGGGGCTGAGCTCGCCCTAGCCGGCTCAGCCAGGCCTCGCGAGGACGACTAGGCAGGAGAAGCATGTGCGTCGCGGTCACCCTCCTTCGCAGGCAGAGGCGCTGCCACAGATGGAACCACAGGAGCTCCCTTCGACTTCTTTGCGGCGGGCGCCAGCCTATCCAAGAGATGCGGACGTCCGGCCAAATTTTGTCGCCTGAAAGCCGGCTGGAAGGGTCAACCTCGGAAAGTTTGGAAGCGGAAGGTGCGTCTGTGGTCCGCCTCGGGGCCCGGGCAGACCCGCGGGAGATCAACCCGGTCCTGTCCTTCTTCGGGATCGGGGGCAAGCTCCCGCCGTCCTGCTCGTCGTCATCCTCGTCGTCATCGCTCAGAGAGAGCCGGAGAACGCGGGACCTGCGCCGGGGGAGGGGAGCCCTCGACTCTCCTCCAGTCGCCTCGGAGTCAGGCCCTTTTCCCCGCTCCCCTCCTTCCTCCTCTTCACTGGAGTGGTCGGAGGGCACGTCCACCGGTTCCTCGGGAGTTTCCATGGGCACGGGCCCATCCCCGTTGAAGATGGGCATGGACTCCACTACCTGCTCCTAGTCGTCGCGGATGAACAAGGGCGTAGGAGCGCCCACCAACCTCGCCACATCGCCCCCGACCAGAGATTGGAGGACCGCAGCCAGATCTCCGTCGGCCAAGGCCGCGGGGCTCGGACGGGGCCTCCACATCAGAAGTGAGTACTGCCGAAGCAGAGCTAGCTGGTGCTCCAGGAATTCTCTCAGCAGCGACACGCCGGTCAGCTTCGCTGCCGCCATGTTGGCCGGCCTCAGATCCGCGTCCATCTTCTCCAACACCAGCTTCGCGCGAGGGTCCGCGAGCTCCGCTCGACCCCAATCGCTGGAGCTCGTGGGCTGCTCCGTGGGCAAGATCAGTCGGGGGTGGATACGCCCAGCATCCACCAAGACCCACTTGCTCCTGAAGCCCTCAATCCTTTTCCCGGGGTTCGAAATGGCAATGGCGCCACCGTACGCGATGAAGCTCGCACACGCGGAAGCAGGACCGCGAGAGGTCCGGAGGTAGAAGTAGTGGCGCAGCAAGGCCACTGAGGGCTGCACCCCTACGTGAGCCTCGCAGTAATAGGCGAAGATTGCCAGGAGAAGGACGGAGTTGGGGTGGAGATGCAGAGCCTGTAGCTTATAATGGCGGAGGACAGAGAAGAAGAACTCGGAGAAGGGAGGCACCAGGCCAGCAGCAATGGCACTTACGAAGAATGGATAGAAGGTGCTCCCTTGACCCTCAGGGGTGGCGGAGCCGGCCTTGAACACCTTCGCCCCGTTGATGCCCCGCGCCGTCGCCATCCGGCGCAACCGGGCAAGGCTCGCCTCCGACACGTTCGGCGAGTCCAGGGCAGACGAGTACCAAGCTACGGCCGGGGGCTGACGAGGCGCCGTGGCTTCCTAGGTCACATGGTCAGAGTAGATCTAGAAATTTTGGAGGAAGGAAGGAGAGGCGCAAGAAAGCGGATCTGAGCAGCAACCGAGGAAAGCAAGGAGAAAAGCCTAGGCGGATGCCGCTCCTTTATCAACTCACACGGTTGCTGAGGCGCCCACGTCCAATCAACCGCCACACGGCACCCAAGGCCGTAGGCTGTTAGGGCCCACGACGCTTCGCTCTTGCCCTTCCGCCTCCCTGCACGGCCAAGTACGGGCGCGCCTTGGGCCCGGGGGCTACTGTCGGCGTTCTGGGAACGGGGTTCCCTAGACTTGCCTGCCTGCGGCGTGGCTCAAAGGGGGGCCCAACACGGCCCATCTTCACCAACACAGACCCAAGACCCTCGCGAGGGGCCAAGCCTCGCGGGGCAGACGACGCGGAGCTTCCTCAGGCACGGCCTCATCAGGCTGGCTCGCGAGGAGGCAGAGAGATCAAGGCGGGGTACCTCACGAGGTGCCCGTGACGCAAGCCATGACGACCAAGGGCGCCAGGCGGGTGCCAGCCCGTGCAGTGTCCTCCTTTTCCCTTTGGTGCAAAGGGGGCAAGCGCAGCCGCGGAGTACCGAGGCATCAGGCAAAGGTTGCCATTTCGGTGCAACAAGACCAAGACCAGGAGGACTGCAAGACGGAGGTCATCGTGGAGCCCAAGACGGCGTCACCACCAGAGCTTTGTGTAGGCGAAGACTACTTTTGTCAGGATAGCTGGTACTAGCTGTCCCCTTTCAAATTAGCCCGCCATTGTTGGATCCCTTCCCGCTCGATATTTGGGAAGAGGACCAGGGCCTCTATAAATAGGACCAGCCACCCACGAGAGCAAAGGAGGGTGAGAGGTTAGAGGTTTTGAGAGAGGCATCATCAGTTGTGAAGAGAGAGAGAGAGAGAGAGAGAGAGAGAGAGAGAAGGGTGACTGAACTCCTCCCAGCAGTTCATCCCCCAGTCAAGAACAGACCCTCGCGAGGCTGTTCTTCCTTGTATTGTTCATCATCATCAGCCCAAGAGGCAATCCACCACACCACACACTGGAGTAGGGTATTACACCACAACGGTGGCCTGAACCAGTATAAACCCTGTGTCTCTTGTGTTGTTCTTTCCATAGCTTAGATCTTAGCGAGGCGGAGGGGTGCAGGTAGGTAGGAGGCGAAATATCCGCGCGCACCCCAGTGTTCGAACCTCAAGGGTCTGTCGGAACCCGAAATCCGACAGACTAATCCCATGTTGAACAAGGCAATGAGCTTGTAATCCATGTAGTCTTCTGATGGTGTGGGAACTTTGCAGATTACAACTTTCATCAAACAGAGGTCGAGCCAAAAGCTTGATGCGTCTCGTGCGTAGTAGGCAGGAGTGTCCAGCGGGCCGCGAGGCTCGATGGCGGCGGTATCCAATGATGGAAGGGTTATCTCTCGCTGGGTGTAGATATCCACGAGACGCCACGGACTACCGGATTGGTGGATGAGGACGATCCAATTAGCCTTCATGCCCGCCCAGTAGTGTCCGCGCATGAAGGACAAGTGGACGGGTAGTGGTAGCATGTTGAGAGGCACCATGGCAACCTCCATAGGATCGTTAAGTCGGTGTTTGGGCCACCTGCGAGGATCGGGCATCAGCAAGCAGGGTGTCTTGAAAAGAGCCGGCCGATTGCAGATGAGTAGACAGTACAAAGATACCGAGCATTCGGCCAGACGGACGGTGCTGAGTAGGTCCATACAATTGCATATATGCTCCAAGAGAACATCGGGGAGGGAATTCTAATCGCGGCTTTGCGTGTCAGTCGGTTCTGCCATTGGGGTTTTCAGTGCCTGCGAGCCAGCAGGGAAGTGGATTCGGGCGGGCGAGCGAAGAAGCTTCTCCTCGTGTGGCCGAGCAGTGAGCGGGGGGATATGGTACGCGCGAGCTACCAAGGAAGATAGCGCGGGAGGGCGAGCAGTGAGCGGGGGGGGGGGAAATGGTGTGCGGCCGACGATGGGGAAGAGAGGAGGGAGAAGAAGAGAGGAGGAAGAAGAGTGGAAGACGGGGAATAAAGTGCATTAAATCTCAATTCTACTACTACTACCAGGATATATCGTCCTTCGGAGTGTAAATAGTTACACCTATAACATGTGGGTCTACCACAAGAGGGCCCATATGTCAGTTAATGGAGGATAGAAGCGTGCTCTACTGGCAAACATGATGGCAGTACTGGGTAAGGCTGATTTAGTAACACCAACACACTGGTTTAGCTTATTAATTAAGTGTCCCATCTGCTGCAGCGTGTATTGTCACTTCACTGCGAAGACTGGTTGAATAGTTCTCTCTGACTCAGATGGTCAATAATGGATCGCGAAGACTTCCTTTCTACACTATCCCTATGCCTCTATGCTCACTTCACTCATTTTGCTCCGTACGTAGTCACTTGTTGAAATCTCTAGAAAGACAAATACTCCGTATTTGGGAACAGAGGGATGATTTTACTCTGTATTTGGGAACAGAGGGAGGATTTTACTCCGTATTTGGGAACAGAGGGAGTATCACCATATGGAGGGAACAGAGGAAGCTTGAAATATGACCATGTCAATGGGAGGGAGTAAGCCCCATGCATGCAACATGCAACACTCACATGTACACATGGACGCATGCAACACTCACCTACCCATGCAGAACACAGCACACGACGCAACGCACACGCTCACACTCAAGTGCTCAACCTACTCCCTACGTCCGTGAAAGACTGTACATTTAGAGATTTACACATTGAACCAGGCATAATTAACGCCCAAAATTAGCAGACTTATGTGTGCATGCGACCATTGAGAAAAGAAGATTAAATGAAGGTCGTTGCATGCTGTAATTAAGGATGGACATGTAGCCTATACCTAGAGCACAAGTTGGTGCATTAGTCAATCAATATCAATTTAGATTAAAGGCTAAATGCATTGGAAGTGTAGATGTACTACACTCTTTGTTTTTAGCCGATGTACACTCTTTGTTGGAATACCGAGGGAGTACACGTGCATGCACTCACATACACAGCCAGGGTGGTTCGTGCGCAAGGGTTGGACTCCTGTTGCGCCTGCGTAAAGTTTTGTTTAACTGATTTCTTTGCTCTGCCAACTGACAGGTGGGAGCCAGAAACCAGGTGACAATTTAACCAGTCAACAAAGTGCCACGTCGACTATGTGGCTGGTCAGCAGGGTGCAATACGGTGCTCTACCACGAGCTAGTGATCGTATAATCACCGCAAAACTATATATAGTGACCGTAAAGAGCGTATTGTTACATATGTTGACCGCTAGTGTATTTTTCTCGCTTCAAATTAAGACATATTAACCGGAAAGGACGCAATATGGACTAGTACTAGTACTGCTTTTTTGTGTCCCATCAACTTGCCGAACGAGGAGAAGCTTGCTTCCTACGCCTCTCCCTCGCCCACGCGTGCGGTGGTTCGCAGGACGAGGAGAGGGTTTTGACTACAACGCCCTCTCCCTCTCCCTCGCCCTTGCCCTCGCGGTGGACGTGCAGCAGTTCAATCGGTGTCAGATTGCCAGAAGCATATCGTATTGTAGTATCATCATTGTAGGTCCTTCCGAAGAGGTGAAGAGCCAAGTGCAAGGTTCACACGAGTACGGACTGTTGAACCTCCCGAAGAGGCAAGGAGCCAAACGCAAGGTTTTATAGGAGTTTTTGTCCTAGTAGGAGTGTACTACAACTATAGTGAACGATGCTACTGTATGATGCCACCACGTCACATATATCCAAAGCTGTGCCACCTTTTTTCTCAAATAGCAAGTTGGAGCCCGTGCAACAACCACACAAGTTGCATGTACACATAACACATTTACTAGTAATAAATTCTAAAGGACAAATGCCAATATGCCACACAAGTTCATCTCCAATTCATGTGATAAATTTGTGCACGACTAGTCTACATATATTCACAGTGCTACCGTTCACAAATTACCGTACTCCACTTACACGTTATAGATGGGCTACATGTCCTCCTCCAGGTTCCAGTCCCAGGTGTTCTTCATGGATGGCACGATCCATAGCCGTGGGCAACGGGAATCATTGTCGCAGCTTTCTAGTCCAGTTCCACATGATGGAGACTCATCCAAGCTGAAGCAGCATAAATCAGGGATAGGGTGTCCCAGCATGTCGTTCATCCGGCGGTGCGCACTGAAGACACAACCATGCTTCTTGAACAGCAGGCCTTCCGTGTCATGCATGGAAGGTGGCATCCTCTTCACAATGGGGTAGCTATCCCCAATGAAAAGCGAGTACTCTCCAAGAGTGTTCCTCGGCACCCACGTAGCATCACAGGGGTCGAACTTGGTGCCATTCATCTGGTACACGCGACATCTCAGATCTGGACACATGGTGACGTACATAGTCAAGGTCCATGCATAATAATGTTGTGCTCAAATATGGCGGCCAGTAATACTGTGCAGCAAATAGTACTACTCCGGTATAGAGGAAGTAAAATAACCAGCTTATTATATATAGCCACTCTTGGCTACATGGATGAGATAGTAAGACATGGAAAAACAAAAATGGTGGCAGCTAGTGGGTTCAAGTCTTCAAGGGCCTAGCTAGCTATATGCGTCCTCCAAGGTAAAAAGTACTCCTACTAGTACATAAGTAGAGCACTAGTACAACAATGAAAGAGAAGGCGAGAGGGTTAAAAAATGGAATACCTGGGTAGATGGTGACGGTCCGATCATGGTAGATTGTGTGACCATGTTGCACATCAGTGGTACCATGGGTAACGACTTCTAAGAGAGTTGATCCCAATATGCCAAAGTCAGCTACAAGGTTCCAGGTTAAACCGAATCACGGATGCAAATGCACATCCAGGATCGGCGATCTTATTTTGATCGCGGGATGGCTGGTCCCTGCAAAATAATGGAGTACCGTTAGGGATGCAAATGATGGTTTGTGCATTCTATTTGTAATCTCCCGTACCGTAGGATGGCAACCATAAGAAACAACTCCCCTAGCTTGTCACCGCGAAGATGCGGCCTAGTTGGCGCATGGCATCTTCGAACGTGTAGGGTACAAATATTCCGCCGCCAACATGCGCCAGCCTCTGCCATTACTGCCTCTTGCATTGATGGCAATCCTTATGTCGAACACCGCGATGAGATAGTAATCATTGTAGCCATGTCGCTTTGTTGGTGGGTCCTCAATTGCTATCTTCTTCAATCTCATGTAGGCATCATCATACATATTCAAGCCCAGCCAGTCCGGACGGCCGATCCTAATGGTGGAGAAGGGGTCTACTGGAATGGCCGCACTTCTGTGGATGTTGTGCAAAATGATGGTGGTAGCCGACCGGAGGTATGCAAGTCAATCTTTGTTGGCACCGACCCAGACCTATATATAAGACGTTGGGCTGCGGAGAATTACGGGATGGAAATGGAATAACTAGCTATTACATGATCAAACTCCATTACTGACCTGCTCATCGGACAAAATCCGACTACGTCTCAACGTCGGCAACTCTAGCGGAGTCAACGTGCAACCATGGCCAGGGAGCGGTGGACTGTTCGAAGGATTGTCCCATAGAAGAACCTTCTCCTCGAGGACGCATGGAAGACCAACAAGCATGGCCTTTTCCCAACCTTTTTAAGCACCATCTTGAAAAAGTTGGTGCAGGAAGCACCAAGTCTTGCGGTGTTGAGGACTTCGGAGCGGCGTGCGATTTCTCCCAGAGGAACATCGTCCAAGGTCTCCCAGCCCCGACGAGGAGAACCACCTGGCGAATCCATGGGAGCAGCGACAAACTGCCTTCTCTTCGGGGGGAGGGGAACTAGCGAGGAGGAGATAAGAGCGTAGTAACCGCAGGGTCTCGTCCCTTCCAACTGTAGATCGTTTCTTAGCGAAGGGGTGAGGCTATTATTTACTACTAGTACTAGCATTATGGGACGTTATGGGATTGCATTATACTGTAAATAATAGGACTAGTAGGAAATTTTTGGCACTAGCTAGTTGTTTTTGGCGTGGATTAAGAAATTTTGGGTATGTTTTTGCTATTTTTTGTACACGTCAACTAGTGTCAAAAAACGTCTTACATTATGTGACGGAGGAGTACGTACTCATAGTGTAGTAGTACTAGTACTACTTTCTCAGCTAGTAGTGCGATGTACTGTACTTCTAGTGTAGTGCACCAGTTTTGAACTCTTGAATCTCAGGGCCAAGGAGCTACAGTTGGAAGTGGAGGGTACTACTGTTCTCTAGAACCATCGATGTACCATCAATGCAGGGAAAGTACACATGTGTAGTGGCCTAGTGGGTACTCTCGGTATTCTATTCAGCCGCTCCTCTCACGTAACTGGCCTACTCAGCCGCTCCTCTCACGCACACACTAGCAGCCTATTTATCAGTGACGGTTATTGCGGGGGCAGATGTCGGTGTTAAAACAGCGAATCTCGGGTAGGGGGTCCCGAACTGTGCATCTAAGGTTGATGGTAACAGGAGACATGGGACACAATTTTTACCCAGGTTCGGGCCCTCTCTATGGAGGTAATACCCTACTTCCTGCTTGATTGATCTTGATGAATATGAGTATTACAAGAGTTGATCTACCATGAGATTGTAAAGGCTATACCCTAGAAGTCTAGCCTGTATGACTACGGTATTCAGTATCTCCTTTACGGACTACACCCTCTGGTTTATATAGACACCGGGGGGATCTAGTGTTACATAGAGTCGGTTACATAAGATGGAATCTTCATAGTTGTTCGCCAAGCTTTCCTTCCACGCCAAGGAGAGTCTTATCCGGACACGGGTACAGTCTTCGGTTTTCATATCTTCACAGCCCATCAGTCCGGCCCATAGATAACAGGCCGGACGCCTGAGGACCCCTTAGTCCAGGACTCCCTCAGTAGCCCTCGAACCAGTCTTCAATAGCGAGGTGTTTGGCACATAGATTTACTTCGGTATTGCAAGGCAGGTTCCTTTAATGATTTCCAGGTTGTGTATTCCGCCGTAGATCCAATGTCTCCCCTCGGCTTCTGCGCACTTAATATCCTCGTTTACCACATGTCGAGCGAATGCAGACAGTTAGGGTATTTTTTGCAAATAACACCCCAACCCTGCAAGGAAGAGCATCTATTTAAAGAGCCTGGATCTTAGATCCGTTCGGCACCAAGTGGAGAAAATCCTCAGAGACCGCCAGGCAAGACCATTCCAATATGGACGACATTCCCAGCTCCTCTCCCCGTTCAAACCTAGAGAGAGGCGAGTGGGAGAGGTGCTCTATGTCCCATAGCCGATTGGCGAAGTTGCAAACGGAGGGATTTCTCACTCCGGCAGATCTGGTCTCTGTTCGAGCAGGGTTAACCTCCTTCAACGACAAAACCTAGGCGGAGGATTCTCCCAATCCGTCTGCGGGAGAACGAGTGTGCTTCGTCCCCTATCTGCTGAGGGGAGTGGGGTTTCCAATTCACCCATTCCTCCGAGGGCTGCTGGAGTACTATGGCCTCCAGCTGCACAATCTCACCCCGGCTCCATCCTCCACATTGTGGGTTATGTCGCTCTATGCAAACTATTCCTGGGTTGCGAAGCCCATTTCAATTTATGGAGAAGACTATTCTGCCTCGTCCCTCGTAATCAAGGTGGATCAATTCTTGAAGTGGGGGGAGCCAAAGTGTGGCGCATCGCCGGGACCGGAAACCTGTCTGGCACGCCGAAGAAAGCTCCCGAAGAGTGGCCTTCCAAACGGTTCTACATTGACGACGTCGCTCTACCCGACCCCGTCCGCATTGGCCTCCCCGAGTTTTCAAATGCTCCACTGAAGAAACGCCATAGCTGGCGTCCTCAGAGCCTCGAGGAAGAGGATAGCGCGGAGATCAGCTTTCTATTGGGCAAGATCAAGACGCTTGCCCAGTCCGGATTGTCAATAGTCTAGGTGATTGCAATTTCTATAACGCGGGGGGTCCAGCCACTCCAATACCGAGGACTGCCCATGTGGCATTATAACGGAGAAGACGACGCCTCATGTTATGGCCGAAAGGGCCCAAAGAACCCCGCCGCTCTAGCCAAGATTCTAGCCGAGCTGTATAAAGGGGAAAAAGGAGGAATTCAGCCGTCTCCAATATCGGGATGGACTTTCCATGTACAATCCTCCCAGCTGGGTAAGGTTCAGCTCCACTATTTTACTCTTGTACCTAGATCATTTGTTGACATGCAACATCATATCTGCTCATAACAGGAATGGCGAAAGGCTGTCGAGGGGATCCATGACCCTGCCCCCAGTCGGAGTATCGCAACCGGGATCTTGACCCCGGATATGAAGAAGATACAGACATATTTATGGAGCTTGAGGATGGAATATTCTATCAGATGAGCTATGACGGTACATATGTACCCATTATCACCGATTACCCCGACCTCCTTCCAGCTTCACACATAAGTAATCCAAAGACACCTCATCCAGAAGAGATCTCTTCTTCCTTCTTACCCACCGCACTGTTCTGTGCTCAAAAGGGGAAGCGTTCAGCGTGCCATACCGCTCCGATGGTATCTCCGAAGAGAGCGTCCCCCACACCAGGCGAGCCTTCCAAGAGGAAAACAAACAAAGACACGGTCGGGCCTTCATTGAAGAGGTATGAATTTGCCAATATGCACCTGGGCGGTCACATCCAACCGTGACCTTCCCGTTTTCCATGTGTCAGGAAAAAGGTGTGTCGGACTATATCCGGAGGTTTGAGCGGCCGTACTTCCCACAGCCAGGACTCAAACCCTGCCGTGAAGACGGTGGCTGATGCGGGGGCGATGCCGGACTGTCCTCCAGCCAAGGACTCGGATGATGTATCCGTCACCAACTCGGAAGTGGAGAGTGCCATGAATCATCGTCGCCGCCGGGCCATTTTACAAGACCCTGGCTTTTCAGAAGAGTCGTTTAATGCCTTCAACTCGGCTGATGCATACATCCGAGCTGCTTGAGATGGGCTTAACAGGGCCACAAAGCAGCATTTGAAAGATGTGCAGGTAAATTTGTTTTGTTTGACTATGATAACCACATGCCAGTAGCCCCCGAGACTTAAAGGAGTTGAAACAACTGATTTAGGGATCAATGTAAAACCAGGTGCTTACGGAGAAGAACACCCTGTTAACTCAGGAACTAGAAAAGTGTCAGCGCCGGTTGCTTGCTGCCAATGCCGAACTGGAGAAATACAAGGCATCTCCTGGTAATATTTCCCTCTATCAAGAATTCAGAATGATACACTGATAGTGTGAATCTGGGCGCTTTATCTTTGTATTGGGTCGTTAGACCAATTACGAGAGCAGCTGGATGCCGCTCGAGGCGAAGAACACAGAGCCAAAAAGCTACTAGCAGTGGGCGAGCGTGTATTAACAAAATTCATTCAAGAGAAAAAGAAACTCCAGGATTCGAACACCAAGCTGGGCGAAGAACTGAAAGATGTGCGAGCTCAGCTAGCTGACTTTGTGAAGGAGAACAACAAGCTGCGAGGCGGCATATTCAGTACGTGGCCGCTTTTATCTTATAATAGTTTTGAGGTAACAACAGCTGATATAGCTGTAATTGCAGGTGTATTGACGAACCGCCCCGAAGAGGAGGTGTCCGAATCATCAAGTGATCTTCTGTAAGGGCTGTCGCAGTTGCACGAGCAAGCTCGGAAGGCGATGGAGAGTGTGGCCAAGGCCTTATTGCCATCCGACTCCCCTCCAGGAAGCATGGAGAAGCTGGTAGAGCTGTTCAAGGGAGCGCGGCGGCGTATCCGACTGTGGAAGATATCAGCTTGCTGAGAGGGTGCTTGAGAGGCCTGGGCCATGGTGAAAACGCGATATACCAAGCTAGGTCTGAATCACATGGCCCGGGTTGGACCGGTAGGGTCGAATGGGGAAGAAATTCCCGTTAGTTTAGTATATGACCAAGTGGAAGTGGCCGCTAGATATTCCCAACATGATTGTAAGTTAGACCGCCTGTTGGACGGTATAGAAGAGGAAGTCTTTGAGTCTTGAGTGACTATGTACTTCCTTCTAGCTGGATAATAAAGACAATTTTCATCGCCGACCTTTTTGCTTCAAACTCTAGACCCGAAGGTGCGGAGTGTTTCCAAATACCCTAACAATAGAGTATACCTGGGTATGCATGGGAACCAGGCGTAGGGGTCATAATTGCTCGAACAGACAATGTGTATCCGGCTAGTTATGTTATATTACATTATGTAAGAAACATCTTCCAGAGAGAATAGTTCCGTTAAGGGTTCCTTTCCTTGGGTGTGCATGCGTTTAATGTGCATGTCCGAACCGTGATTGAAAAAAATTGTAGAGTAAGTAACATCTGGGGTTCACAATGGAGTGAATGCGGAAATGTCTTTAATTCGCCGACCGAATATTCCCTTAAGAATGCTAGCTTTCGGCTTCACCCAGTCTGAGGTACACATCCGGATGACCCGGCAGTAACAATCGCAGAGGTGCTCCCTTTATGCCCTAGCCGAACTAACGGGAACGTAGGGCATAAGCACAGGAGCCAGGCAACCCAGCTGGGCCAAAACTTAAGTCATATTGATGCATATAATGGAGAAGAAAAGGTACACATGGAAAGACGCATATGTATTGGGCTTGATGCTCGAAAAATAATAGCAAGCTTCTGCACGAGAAGCCCCAAGGTATAATGAACGTACATATGTACAGATGTACGCATCAAGTAGGGATGGTCTAGCTGTACTAAAGCCGTAAGGCTAAAGAAAAAATGAAAAAGGTAAAAAACAAAAAGAGAGGGAAAAATAACTGTAATAACAGGAGGGAGGAAACGAACACAAAGTTCGGCGCTAGGCATAAAATCGTCGTAGTCTGGCCGCATTCTAGGGGTTCGGCTCTAGGTGATTGTCTGGCACATCACGTAGTGGTACGCTCCTCTAGTGAGAACTTCGTCAATGATGAAGGGACCCTCCCACTTGGGCTTGACTTTGTCCTTTTTCTTGTTCGGCAAGCGTAGAACGAGTTCACCAACGTTATAAGTCTCGGCCTGCACTTCTCTTCTTTGGTACCTGCGAGCCTGCTGTTGATAATATGCGCAACGGGCTTTTGCGATGTCGCGCTCCTCCTCCAAGGTATCTAAGCTGTCCTGCCAATCTAGCTTGGTTTCTCTCTCTTCGTACATACACACTCGAGGTGAGTCATGAATAATATCATAGGGTAACACTGCTTCCGCACCGTACACCATGAAGAAGGGTGTATATCCGGTAGTGTGGTTGGGCGTGGTCCGCAACCCCCAAAGTACGGAGTCGAGTTCCTCCACCCCATGTGAGGGAGTCCTGGATTAGGGGGTCTCCGGACAGCCGGACTATCTCCATTGGCCGGACTGTTAGACTATGAAGATCCAATATTGAAGACTTCGTCTCGTGTCCGGATGGGACTCTACTTGGCATGGGAGGCAAGCTAGGCAATACGTATATGGATATCTCCTCCTTTGTAACCAACCTTGTGTAACCCTAACCCTCTCCGGTGTCTATATAAACCGAAGGGTTTTAGTCCGCAGAACAACAATCACAACATACAATCATACCATAGGCTAGCTTCTAGGGTTTTGCCTCTCTGATCTCGCGGTAGATCTACTCTTGTAACACCCATATCATCAATATTAATCAAGCAGGACGTAGGGTTTTACCTCCATCAAGAGGGCCTGAACCTGGGTAAAACTTCGTGTCCCTTGCCTCCTGTTACCATCCGGCCTAGACGCACAGTTTGGGACCCCCTACCCGAGATCCGCCGGTTTTGACACCGACATTGGTGCTTTCATTGAGAGTTCCTCCGTGTCGTCGCCGTTAGGCTTGATGGCTCCTACTATCATCGATAGCGATGCGGTCTAGGGTGAGACTTTTCTCCCCGGATAGATCTTTGTATTCGGCGGCTTTGCACTGCGGGCTAATTCGCTTGGCCATCTAGAGCAGATTGAAAGCTACGCCCCTGGCCATCAGGTTAGATTTGGAAGTTTGAATTACACGGCCAACATCCGTGGGGACTTGATCTTCGATGGATTCGAGCCACAGCAGGGCGTGCCGCACTGTCGCGATGGGTATGACCTAGCTCTACAACCGGACGGTACCCCAGAGGCCGCGTCCGCATCAGCTCCGACCCTTAGCTCGGAGCCAGCTGCGCCAATCGAGGACGGGTGGCTGGACACCGCCTTAGGGGCTGCAGTCTTGACGGCGATCGAGCCAAACACCAGCATAATCCTCTGCGCAGCCCGTGACTCCAAGGTGTCGAACTCTCTTCTGGACCCCGAATCATCCGTGCCCCTGCCAATCAAATCCGATTGGGCGCCGATCATGGAATTCACCGCCGTGGATATCTTTCAGCACTCGCCCTTCGGTGACATTCTGAATTCACTAAGGTCTCTCTCTTTGTCAGGAGAGCCCTGGCCGGATTATGGCCAACAGGATTGGGATGCAGACGACGAAGAAATTCGACGCCCACCAACCACCCACTTTGTAGCCACTGTCGATGATTTAACCGACATGCTCGACTTCGACTCCGAAGACATCGACGGTATGGACGACAATGTAGGAGACGAACATGAACCAGCACCTATAGGGCACTGGAAAGCCACCTCGTCGTATGACATATACATGGTGGATACACCCAATGAAGGCAACGGCGAAGAGATAGCGGAGGATGACCCCTCCAAGAAGCAACCCAAGCGCCAACGTCAGCGGCGCCGCTCCAAGTCCCGCAAAAGCAAAAGTGGTGATACCGGCACAGGAGATAATAACACTCCAGATAGCACCGAAGACAACAACAATCCCCTCCAGCAAGATTTAGAGCAGGAGGATGAAGGAGCCAGCTCTCCTGAGAGAGCGGCTGGCGGAGAGGAGGAGGATGACAATTACATGCCCCCCTCCGAAGACGAGGCAAGCCTCGGCGACGATGAATTCGCCTTACCAGAGGATCCCGTTGAACAAGAGTGCTTCAAGCGCAGGCTTATGGCCATGACAAATAGCCTGAAGAAAAAGCAGCAGCAGCTTCAAGCTGATCAAGATCTGCTAGCTGACAAATGGACAGAAGTCCTCGCGGACGAGGAATATAAACTCTAGCGTCCCTCCAAGAGTTACCCAAGGCGCAGGTTACTACCCCGACTAGAGGAAGAAGCGTATGATACGGCTGATCGGCCACCTCATGGCCAAGATAGAGAGGCATTCCAGCCAAAAGCTCAGCCTCCACCCCAATGCCGTCCAAATAAAAAGGCATGTGGAGATACGCCAGACCTGCGAGACATATTGGAGGACAAAGCAAAGCATTCAAGATCGATCTACGGATCACGAGGGCGCACCACTCTACGAGACGGTAAATGTCACGCCAGATACAGTAAAAGCAAATCCGGCCGGGCCGAACACAGCGGGCAGGACCCATACGAGCTGCATCGTGATATAGCCCAATACATTGGCGCTGCACACCCCTTATGCTTCACAGATGAAGTAATGGAACATCAATTCCCAGAAGGTTTCAAACCTGTAAACATTGAATCATACGACGGCACAACAGATCCCGCAGTATGGATTGAGGACTTCCTCCTCCACATCCACATGGCCCGCGGTGATGACTTACATGCCATCAAATACCTCCCACTAAAACTCAAAGGACCAGCGCGGCATTGGCTTAATAGCTTGCCAGCGGACTCCATTAGCTGTTGGGAAGATCTGGAAGCCGCATTCCTCGACAACTTTCAGGGCACTTATGTGCGACCACCAGACGTCGATGACTTGAGCCACATAATTCAGCAGCCAGAAGAGTCGGCCAGGCAATTCTGGACTTGGTTCCTTACAAAGAAAAATCAAATCATTGACTGTCCGGATGCGGAGGCCTTAGCGGCTTTCAAGCACAACATCTGAGATGAGTGGCTAGCTCGGCACCTTGGTTAGGAAAAGCCGAAATCTATGGCAGCTCTCACGACGCTCATGACCCGCTTTTGTGCGGGAGAAGACAACTGGTTGGGTCGCAGTAATAACATATCAAAGAACCAAGGTACCTCAGATACCAAGGACAGCAATAGCAGGTCACGTCGCAACAAGCATAAGCGCCACATTAACAGCAAAAGTATTGATGATACGGCAGTCAATGCCGGATTCAAAGGCTCTAAACCCGGTCAGCAGAAAAAGCCATTCAAACAAAGTACGCCGGGTCCGTCCAGCTTGGATCGTATACTCGATCGCTCGTGTCAAATACACGGCACCCCAGACAAGCCAGCGAATCACACCAACAGGGATTGTTGGGTGTTCAAGCAGGCCGACAAGTTAATTGCTGAAAACAAGGACAAAGGGACGCATAGCGATGATGAGGAAGAACCCCGGCAGCCGCACACTGGAGGACAGAAGAGGTTTCCCTCGCAAGTGTGGACGGTGAACATTATATACGCAACTCATATCCCCAAGAGGGAGCGGAAGCGTGCGCTCAGGGATGTATATGCGTTGGAGCCAGTCGCCCCAAAGTTCAAGCCTTGGTCCTCCTGTCCGATCACCTTTGATCGCAGGGACCACCCCACTAGTATCTGTCATGGCGGATTCGCCGCACTGGTCCTAGACCCAATCATCGATGGATTTCACCTCACTCGAGTCCTTATGGGTCGCGGCAGCAGCCTGAACCTGCTTTATCAGGACACAGTGCACAAAATCGGTATAGATCCCTCAAGGATCAAACCCACAAAAACGACCTTTAAAGGCGTCATTCCAGGCGTAGAGGCCCACTGCACAGGCTCAATTACACTGGAAGTGGCTTCGGATCCCCGGATAACTTCTGAAGCGAAGAGTTAATCTTCGATATAGTCCCGTTCCACAGTGGTTATCACGCGCTCCTCGGACAAACCGCATTCGCTAGATTCAATGCGGTACCACATTATGCATACCTCAAGCTCAAGATTCCAGGACCTCGCGGAGTTATTACAGTCAATGGAAACATAGAGCGCTCTCTCCGAACAGAGGAGCACACTGCGGCCCTTGCACCAGAAGTGCAAAGCAGCCTCTCAAGGCAATCTACCAGTTCGGCATTTCAAAACCCGGACACCTTCAAGCGCGCTCGGGGCAATCGGCAGACAGAACGCCTGGCGTGATCTGAGCTTGCGTAGCAATATGGCGGCCACCCCAATCCCAACCCAACGGCGTTATTCGTGCCGCGCGTACATAATTACGCATTAAAAATAGCATGGGCACAGGTGGGGGGGGGGCACAACTGCGGCACGCCCCAAAACGCGGCCTAAACCGCACTAGGGGCTTCCCGTTTGGTTATTTTTCTTTTTTCTTTCAGGACTTTAATCTCTGGAAACACTGTCCGGCAGCTCCATTGTCGAACACATGATACATCAACCAAGGAGGCAGACAACTATGTTATACAACGGAATTCCCAGGTTGATTACAGATTTCATATCATTCCTAAGCTCGCCCTTGGAAGGGACATAGTCCTACTCTTTTGCTTATTGCACTATCTGTATCACTCTGCTTTAATGCAATTTTTTAATAAACAATGCATGACATTACGACTATTATTGCATTTTGTTATATATATATATATATATATATATATATAGCTATGCGTTCATTAATGACGCCTTGCAACTGTACACTCTGGTATGGCCAATGCACCAGGGGCTTACGTACCCGCAATATGGTGTGAAAAAGTCGAAACACTTTCACTAGTGCGGCACCCCGAACTTATAGCATTATAAACATCAGCTCCGAATCATGTCTTTGGTCAAATGTTGGGTTTGCCCGGCTCGTATGTTTTGGTACCTTACGTTCCGCTCTATCGGCTAAGGTAGCGCTAGGAGAACTACTGCGATTGTGCCCCGGTTCTACCGGGCTGAGCACCTCAGTAGAGAAAGCTAAAACTGACTGTCATGATAAGGCGCGAGACTGGTCGCTGTTCGGCGAGGTTTTTCGAGTCCTTAAAGACTTATGCCGCTTAGGGCGAGGGGCCGGCTCTGCCCGACTTACAGGCGTGTATCGCGCCCCAAATTCGGCCTTCCGAACACCAGGGGCTTCGCCGAAATTTAAAATTATAGAATTCTATGGCTAAGTGAGAGTGATAAAGCAATATTAGTCTGGTTGCCTTGTTCGTTGTGCTGAGCACCTCCCTCGAAGGACCCAAATATGGGAACAAGAGTGCTCAGGTTTATCCCGAACACCTTAGCACTAGCGGCATGGGGGCAGAAGCCGAGGACTAGCCATCTCTCAGATTGGATAAACAGCCAAACAGAAGGTAATATTTTAAAATCAAACAAGCGTTGCATGGCGCATATGAAACAAGTTTTCACACATATAGGACAAAACGAGCAAGACTCATTCAAATATTACATTTTGTGAACACTCTTCCGCGATAAGACGGGCACCCGGCAGAACACCCTCGTAGTACATCTCGGGGTGGCGGTGCTCCTTGCCCTCCGGTGGCCTCTCCTTGATCAGCTTCAAGGCGTCTAGCTTGACCCACTGCATTTTTACACGGGCGAAAGCCCGGCGTGCACCTTCTATGTAGACGGATCACTTGATGACCTCCAGCCAAGGGCAGGCATCCAGAAGCCGCCTCACAAGGCCGAAGAAGCTGTTCGGAAGGGCGTCGCCAGGCCACAACCGGAGTTTGAAGCCCTTCATGGCCTGATTGGCCGCCTTATGTAGCTCGGCCATCTGCTTCAGTTGGTCGCTCATCGGCACCGGATGTTCGGCCTAAGCATACTGAGACCAGAACAGCTTCTCCGTCGAGCTTCCGTCCTCGGCCTGGTAGAATAGTGCGGCATCGGACACACTGCGGGGCAAATCTGCGAATGCTCCTGAAGAGCTCCGGATTCGGGTAAGTAATCAGTAATTCACCTTTACATGCTTGCTTTGCATATAGAAAGCCTTACCTGCCGCTATCTTCTTCATCGCGTCGATCTCCTGAAGGGCCTTCTGGGCCTCGGCCTTGGCACTCTTCGCGCTCTCACGGGCCGCGGCTAGCTCAGACTCTCGCGTCTTCAAGTCAAGCTCCAACGCCTCGTGCTTCGTCACGAGAGCCTGGAGCTCTTACTGCACCCCGCCCACCCGAGCCTCGTGCCTCTCTCACTCGGTGCGCTCCTTGGCCGCTGTATCTTCGGCCTTGGTCAGCGCTTGCTTCAGGGTCGCCACCTCGGTCGTGGCCCCTGGCAAAACATACAATGATCCTATTTTATATCTATAGACGGGGTATTACTTAACTTCGTTCTCCTCGAGCTACCTCTTGACAAGGCTGAGCTCTTTCTTGGCCCCATCAAGGTCCTGCTTCAGTACGGCGACCTCCGCAGTTAGTGCGGCAGACGCCAGCAGAGAAGCCTGCATATGCATATTGACATACTTATATTAGACTCCTGCGATATTATTTGATCCTCTGTTCGGCTTTTCTTTGCGAACACCGAACAAAGCATCAGGGGCTACTGTCTATGCGGTAATACTTCTACTACATTTTAAAACACTTACATCGAAGCCTGTTAGAAGGCTAGTACAGGCTTCAATCAATCCGCTCTTGGCGGACTGAACCTTCTGGATCACCGCACTCATGATAGTGCGGTGCTCCTCCTCGATGGAAGCGCTGGGAAGCGCTTCCAACAGATTGTCCGGTGCCTCTGGATGGACAGAGGTCACCGACACAGGCGTCTCACCCCTCTTAGAAGGAGACAGCCTGCCCGAGCCCGAAACCGCTGGAGGTTCCGGCGCGGTGTTCGGCTGAGGGCCGAACTCGGAGCTCTCAGGGGCCTCGTCCTCTTTGCTCCCGGAGTCCGGAAGGTCGCCTTGAGGCACCTCCAGGACTGTCTCCCGTTGATCTGGTGCCTCTTGAGACAACACCTCGGTGTCACCGGTAGGATGAGGGGAGGTGGTAGTCGGGACTGGATCACTATCCATGTCCGACGAACCCAGGGAGCCATCCAATGATACCTCGATGTTGGCTCGTGGCGGCCTGCGTAATTATGTGCGGCGATTAGGGAAAGCAATGCGACAAAGGAATCCTATGGGTTACTTTGGTATCCGAATACTTACGATCTCCCCTGGGGCTTGGCCCTGGGCAGCCACTCGTCTTCACTTTCGTCAGCGGCGGTGCAGCTGTCCGGAAGGAGAGTCCTTCCCTTCTTGGACCCTCCGGCCTCCCCAGTTGGGGCGGCCTTCCTTGTTTTGTCTCCCCCAGTCGGTAGGGGAGCCTCTTCTACCTCTTCCTTGTCTTCGGGGGAAGGGTGCGCTGCAGAGTCATCGGACGGTGAGTCCGACGACGCCTGGCGTCGGGAACTCTTTCGAGCTCCCTTGGCCTTCTTGGTCTTCTCCGGCACCTTATAAGGGGCCGGAGTCTACATCTTCGCCCGAAGGGCGTCTGCAGGGCCTTCGGGCAAGGGAGCCGGGCAGTCGATTTGTCCGGCCATCTTCTGCCAGTCCTATTAACGGCTCGGGAGTTTAGATCCTGCATAGAGCCAATCTATATAGAAAACAAGTATGCTATAAAAGGTAAAATAGCTTACCGCACTGGCTTGGCGCTTCGCGCTGAATCCGCGATCCTCAGTAATGGGGGGAGGGACCGTGGCGCCCTTGAACAGCACCCTCCAGGCATCTTCATGAGTCGTGTCGAAGAGCCTGTTCAGAGTTCGGTGCTGTGTCTGGTTGAACTGCCACAAGGTGAACTCCCGTTGTTGGCACGGGAGTATCCGGCGGATGAGCATAACCTGGACTATGTTGACGAGCTTGAGCTTCTTGTCCACCATGTTTAGAATACATGTCTGGAGTCCGGTCAGCTCTTTTGAATTACCCCAGGACATGCCCTTCTCTTTCCAGGAGGTGAGCCGCATGGGGATGCCAGATCGGAACTTGGGGCCGCTACCCATGCGGGGTCGCGAGGCTCGGTGATATAGAACCACCCCGATTGCCACCCCTTTTTGGTATCCACGAAGGTGCCCTCGAGCCATGTGATGTTGGGCATCTTGCCCACCATGGCGCCTTCGCACTCCGCCTGGCGGCCGCTCACTACCTTCGGCTTGACATTGAAGGTCTTCAGCCATAAGCCGAAGTGGGGCTTGATGCGGAGGAAGGCTTCGCACACTACGAAAACGCCGAGATGTTGAGGATGAAGTTCGGGGCCAGATCGTGGAAATCTAGGCTGTAATAAAACATGAGCCCCCGGACGAAGGGATGGAGAGGGAATCCCAGTCCATGGAGAAAATGAGTGAGGAATACCACCCTCTCATAGGGCCTGGGGGTGGGGATGAGCTGCCCTTCATCTGGGAGCCGGTGCGCGATGTCGTCGGGCAGGTATCCGGCTCTCCTTAGTTTCTTGACGTCTCCCTCCGTGATGGAGGAGACCATCCACTTGCCTCCCGCTCCGGACATGGTTGGAGAAGGTTGAGATGGAAGTGAGAGCTTGGGTGCTAGAGCTCGAGTGTGCGGGAGCAGATGAGCAGAGGAGGAAGAAGGCATGGATAGAAAGGTGAATCCTTATCCCTTTATATGGGCGGACAAAATTAAGCGTCCCCACTTGCCTGATAAAACTCACTTATCCCCCAAGCGCCGCAATTGATGGCGCGGTTGGGTTACCCATGCTCGTATTGATGAGAATCCCGTAATAAGGGGACACGATCTCTGCTTTGACAAGACGTGTCGAAAAACTGCCTCGCGTTATGTGCGGGACTGGTTAAAAGAAACGGTTTGAATAATCACCGGGCCATGACGTAACGTCATGCTGCCGAAACAAGCTAGCAAATTAGATCTGCAAAAACATTATTCTCTCTACGGTGGAATGTGGAACTTATTTTGCAGGGTCGGACACTATCCTCATATTCAAATTCTTCTGTGATGTATTCAGAGAAGGAACCCGCCTTGCAATGCCGAAGAAAACTACGCGCCAGATTCATCGTCATTGAAGCCTGGTTCAGGGGCTACTGAGGGAGTCCTAGATTAGGGGGTCTCCGGATAGCCGGACTATCTCCATTGGCCGGACTATTAGACTATGAAGATACAAGATTGAAGACTTCGTCTCGTGTTCGGATGGGACTCTACTTGGCGTGGAAGGCAAGCTAGGCAATACATATATGGATATCTCCTCCTTTGTAACCGACCTTGTGTAACCCTAACTGTCGGTGTCAAAACCGGCGGATCTCGGTTAGGGGGTCCCAAACTGTGCGTCTAGGCGGATGGTAACAGGAGACAAGGGACATGATGTTTTTACCCAGGTTCGGGCCCTCTCGATGGAGGTAAAACCCTACGTCTTGCTTGATTAATATTGATGATATGGGTAGTACAAGAGTAGATCTACCATGAGATCAAAGAGGCTAAACCCTAGAAGCTAGCCTATGGTATGATTGTTGTCTGTCCTATGGACTAAAACTCTCCAGTTTATATAGACACTGGAGAGGGCTAGGGTTACACAAAGTCGGTTACAATGGTAGGAGATCTACATATCCGTATCGCCAAGCTTTCCTTCCACGCCAAGGAAAGTCCCTTCCGGGCACGGGACGAAGTCTTCAATCATGTATCTTCATAGTCCAGGAGTCCGACCGAAGGTATAGTCCGGCTATCCGGACACCCCCTAATCCAGGACTCCCTCAGTAGCCCCTGAACCAGGCTTCAATGCCGACGAGTCCGGCGCGCAGATTGTCTTCGGCATAGCAAGGCGGGTTCCTCCTCCAAGTACTTCATAGAATATTTTGAACACAAAGGTAGTGTCCAGCTCTGCAAAATAAGTTTCCACATATTGCCATAGAGAGAATAATATTTACACAAATCTAATCTGCTGATGTATTCCGTAGCATGACATCACACCACAGCCAATTCTTTATTTGAATCGTTTTACTGTCCCACCTCAGCGCATTTAGCGAGGCGGTTTCCTTGGCACGTCTTGTCAAAGCAGAGATCATGTCCCCTTATTCCGAGATTCTCATCAATACGGGCGTGGGTAACCCAGTCGTACCCGTTGGTATGTTTTCTCGATCAAAGGCGAGTCCCAAACGGTCACGGGGAGGGCCCTTGGTATTCAACCTCTTATAAAGAGACCAAGGCCTTACTCCTTTCTTTCAATCTCAAATGAGTTCGCCCTTCGCCTCGAGTTCCAACACCCAAGGCTCTAGATTTCAGGCGCTTCGGACCTTTGACAATGTCCGGTTCCGACCTTTGAGGCTGATGGATGACCTCCTCCGTCACGGAGGAGGACGTGCTGAAGTTGAGAGAGGCCAGGTTCTTGACCGGCGAAATCTCGCATAGGCTGCCTGCTCAAGGGCAGGTCATTCCCACTCCCAAGCCTGGTGAGAGTGTGGTGTTCATGTCTCACTTCCTTCGGGGGCAAGGCTTCCCGCTTCGTGAGGGGGCTCATGTTTTATTACGGGCTGGAATTTCATGACTTAGCTCTAGAGTCCATCCTCCATATTTCCTCATTCATCGCCGTGTGTGAAGCCTTCCTCTGTATTACTCCTCACTTCGGACTATGGCTCAAGACCTTCAAAGTAGAGCCGAAGATGATCGAGGGACGGCACGCGGAGTGCGGAGGTGCTTTTATAAGCAAGAATGCTGGTGCTCCATGGCCCGAGGGCTCTTTTCAAGAGGAGTCCAGCTTATGGCAGCGAGAGTTGTTTTATATCACAGCTCCCAGGAGCACCAAGTGGGTGGCGCTGCCTGCTTTCCGCTCGGGTCCCCCGCCACGACTGGCGTCATGGGTCATTAAGGGGCTGGACTGGGGGGTCGGCAAAGGACGTGCCCCTGTTGCAAGGCCGCATCCGACATCTCCTAGAAAGAGACATCAGTCTGGTCGTGGTGACGTAGGTTATGTTAATTCACCGAGTTCTGCCCTGCAAATGTCGCCCCCTCCGCCTGTGGGAATTCAACCCGGAGGGACCACGAGTTCTCCAACATTTTCTTGGCATTACGCCCATGGAGATGTACAAATTGTTCTTAGGACCACAAGTAGTGTGTCCAGATTCTACGGAGGACGCAGGTCTGAGCTGCAATCGTCCGGATACTGAAGTAAGTAGCCTTGTGCCCGGACTCGCTATCCGTATTTTTATCATAAAATTGCCCCTAAAAGAGTTGTCCTTTAAACAGGAGTGGATAGCGAAAGCAAAGCTAATCAGGTGTCCGGCCCCCCTCCCCGAGACCACGCCGGGTCCCATGCTAGTCAGGATGTTGGAGGTTGTGCCTTCGGAGGAAAGCGAGGGAGGGCACAAGGAAGCTACAGCCTCCTCGAAGAAGGTTGTCCGGAAGGGAGGAATTGAAAATTCCTCTCCTCAGGGGAAGAAGAGGACCGCCTCTGACGACCCGGAGACCATGGCCTCAAAGCGGGGGAAGAAATCTTCGTCAGAGGGTCCTGCGCCGGGGGATACTTCGGCCGAATTGTGCCCTCAAGGGGATTAGCCCTCCACCGAGCCGTAAGTAGAGAGGAGTTTTTCTTTTTAAGAAATGAGAGAAATCCTTGCGTTATATCTGAGAAGAGTAATTGAAAATTTACCTTGTAGCTCGGACCTTAGCCCTTCTCAGCAGAGCTCGTCTTCGAGGGATCTTCTTCCGGAGATGATGCAAAGCGGAACACCTCCCCCTACCGTACCGCCTTGCGAGGCGGGCGATCCTGAGGTATCGCCGCGGAGGGTTTCTCCGAATCCGGCAGGGCCAGAAGGTGGTCATATGGCCCCCCAAAGCCCTCCGTGTCCGGCCTTTGAAAAGGGCCATCGGACGAGTCTGGCACTGTCTGGTGCGCGGTCGGAGGAGCTGAAGAATTTGCTAGGGCAAGCATCTATCTTAGAGGAGCACCGTGCATTGATGGGTACGGTGATTGAGAGGATTTCATCCGTGGAGAGCAGATTGCACGAGGCCGTCAGGAGTTTACTGACAGGTTTTGAGGTACGCGAAATAATGTACCCTTTTTGGACAGTTGCGTATAAATAAGATGCGCCATGTGTAGATAGTAGCCCCTGAGACTCTGTGCGTTGTCAAAAATGACGGCGCGCAGAGGATCATAATCCCAGGTCTAATATGCCGCCTTCATACGTAGGTGGCGAAGTGTCCGGTGGCAAGCCGGACTGATGAATTTGCCGAGCTAAAGCGGCAACTTGACTTGGCAGATGCCGACATCGCGCTTGTCAACAAGCGGCTTGATGAGGCACAAGGTATGTAATTCCTCCGGCGGCACCTGGTAAGAGGAGCTTGATGCCAGTATCTTACAATGTGTGCGCTTGATGCAGATGGTGCTGCTACCATGGAGAATCTTCGGGCGGAACTTGCCCGAGCCAAGGAGCAAGCCAGGAAAAGTGATGCAGCTGCCGGAAAGGCAATTGAAGAGCTGAAAGCCAAACATGCTGCTCACTGCCGAAGCAAGAAGGAAATGGCCGTGAAGCTGAAGAACGCTGCTGATCATTGCAAGCTTCTTGAAAAAGAAGATCGGGCGGAACAGACGGACCTGGAGAAGGTCGTTGCCGATGCCAAGGATGCTCGCTCTGCGATGAGAGCTATGAAGGAGGAGCTGTGTCAGGCCGGAGAGATCGCAGCTGGAAAGCCCTTTATGCTGCGGAGGAAGTTCTGTGATCCTAAACATGCTCCGTTAGACCGGATGTGGAGTACGGCGGACACCTATCAAGATTTGGCAGCGAGTGCCGCAGATGCGGCCGAACACTTCCGAGATCAAGAAGATCGCGAAGTGGAAAAGCTCTTTTGGTCGCAGTTCCACAATTCGGAGCGTCCGCTGTCATTAGCCGATCGTTTGGCCGAATGGGCCGAGCTAAATAGGTTGTCCGGACTCGCCATGAAGTATGTCATGAGTCATTTGTGGCCAGAGAGGCCAGAGCCGAAAAGTTATTTCAACTTGGTGCAGCAGTTCCTTTGTGTGGCGCCGCATATCAATGTGATGAAGAGGTCAGCGTGCATAGAGGGTGCGCGGATGGTTCTTGCCCGTGTCAAGACATACTGGGCGGAAATGGAGGCCACCGCTGTTGCATCCCCAGACTCGGATGGAAGCCGAGTACCTGCCGAGCACTATTTTCAGGAAGTTCTGCAAGGCGCTCATTTAATAGAGACGCAGTGCTCGAAGGATACTATATTCGAATAGCATATATTATTGTAAAAGAATATTTTGATAAATTGTAGAAGCTTTTTATACTTGTGCCTGCAAGTATTATAATACCTCCTGTGCGGCCGTTTAACATATATGTATATGTAATCTGAAAGATGGCAGTCGTCGGCTTCAGCCCCCACGCACATAATGCGGGGGTGTTCGCAGAAGGTGCATTTTCACACTTGATCCAACGTCTTGCTCCTACAAAGGAGGTGATAGTGCAGCGAACTAGGCAATCGGACTATGATGCTTTATCACTTTCACTTAGCCATAGGAGTTTGACAATGAGGCTACTTATATAGCCCCTGGTGGCGCCTGCGCTTGCCCGAACTCGGGGCGCGTATGTGCCTGGCCGGGAAGCGGCCCTTCGTTAATGCGGAGGAATCCTAAAGATTCCGGTAAGTCATTGAGTGGTTGACCAACCTCACGCTATATCATGACAGTCAGTTTTTGGCTTTCTCTATTGAGGTGCTCGCCTGGCCGAATCGGGGCACAATCGCAGTAGTTCTCCTGGTGCCGCCTTAGCCGATAGAGCGGAACGTAAGGTAGCAAAACAGAGGAGCCGGGCAAACCCAACACTTGACCAAAGACATGATTCGGAGCTGATGCATATAAGGCCAAACTCGTGACGCCGGACACTCCCTAAGGTATTCGGTCTTTATGAGGGAGGGCGGGATAATTCCCTTAGTAATAAGCCCCTAGTGTCCAGGTACGCGCAAAACTCTGACGTGGCCACATGCCAAAACGCCAGCCTCCTCCTTGATTATACCAAGAAACTAGGGGATGTGTATCAACAAGAGACAGTAAAAAAGGTTTACGCAGGGTCTTAATCTGAAAAGAATCCTTGGAACGGGTCCCTGCTGCACGTCTGCGCCTGTGTCTCTGTTGTGTCGTATCCTGGACGGGCGTAGCACGGTGTTCATCTATAAAAGAGAGGAACTTAGTTAAAGAAAGATCGTGCCGAACATGAGTTATACTAAATAAACAAAGTATAAATCGAAATGGGTAAAACTGAGCTTTATTGTCTTTTGTTTTATATGCGCGGAGCCCCTAGTACAGGGGTATACGGCTATTAAGCCTTTATCAATTGTATGTTTATGCCGGACTCGTCTAGCCGTGTCCGTGGTCTTGACGACCTGTTTAGGTGCTTTGACTGGTGGAGCCACTTTATTGTGGGGCTGTCAAGGCAGCCACACTGTCTTCCAGACGGGGGGAACACTCAATGTTTTCCCTTTAATGAGATGATTCCTCGTGGACCGGGCATCTTAAGCGTAAGAGATGCATAAGGAGGTATTGTGTTAAAGCGGGCGAAAGCTTTGTGCCCCAGCAGTGCTTGATAGCTACTTGAGAATGGGGCGATGTGGAAAGTTAGCTATTCGCGATGGAAGTTATCGGGGGAGCCGAACATAACTTCTAGCCAGAGAGAACCCATGCAACGGGCATCCGGGCCTGGCGTTACCCCTTGAAAGGAGGTTTTGCTATGGCGAATTTTTCTTGGGTATATCCCCACGTTGCGGATTGTGTCCTGGTATAACAGGTTTAGACCACTGCCGCCGTCCATCAGGACATTTGTAAAGTGGAGTCCGCCGATTATTGGATCTAATACCAAGGCAGTCCAGCCTACGTTCCGGATACTTCTAGAGTAATCCTGATGGTCAAAGGTGATCGGTTTTAACAACCATCGGCGAGACTCCTTTGGGATAGGCCGTATGACGCGTATCTCTGTTGGCGCCATTCTATTCGTCACGTGAAGTAAGTTTACTGTTTTGACTTCTTGTGGGAAATCCTTTTGTTTCCTGGTGCTCTGCTTGTGGGGTTCGTCGTCGTCCTCACTTGGTGTGTCCAGCCCCTTGTGTTCGGCGTTGAGTTTGCCGGACTGCTTGAAAACCCAACAATCTCTGTGGGTATGGTTCGCAGGCTTCTCGGGAGTACTGTGTATTTGACATATCTTGTCCAAGATTTTGCTTAAGTTGGATAGCTCGTCCCTGTTATCCTTGAGGGGCAACTTTCTCTGATTCTGCCGCGAGCTTTTGAATCCGGTGTTGACCGTCGTGCTCTTTGGGCTGTTTCCCTTATTTCGGCGCTGGTCCTTGCTGCGTCGAGGTTTTCCGTTTCCATCCCTAACTTCGGATGTACTTGGGTCGCTGGTGCTACATCTTGCCAACCAACTGTCCTCTCCTGCGCAAAAGCGGGTCATGAGGCTTGTTAATGCGGCCATTGTTCTTGGCGTTTCTTGGCCGAGGTGTCTAGCGAGCCATTCGTCTCGAACGTTGTGCTTAAAAGATGCTAGGGCTTCGGCGTCCGGACAGTCGACTATCTGATTCTTTTTAGTAAGAAACCTGTTCCAGAATTTCCGGGCTGACTCTCCGGGCTGTTGAGTTATGTGACTGAGATCGTCTGCATCCAGAGGGCGGATATAGGTCCCTTGAAAATTTGCCCGGAAAGCATCCTCAAGCTCTTCCCAACTTCCAATGGTGTTTTCGGGAAGGCTTTTGAGCCAATGTCGGGCTGGCCCTTTAAGCTTGAGGGGTAAGTATTTTATGGCGTGGAGGTCATCTCCTCTAGCCATGTGTATGTGGAGGATATAATCCTCGATCCAGACCCCAGGGTCTATTGTTCCGTCGTACGCCTCTATGTTTACGGGCTTGAATCCCACTGGAAATTCATGGTCCAGCACCTCATCAGTGAAACATAGGGGTGTGCGGCACCCCTGTATTTGGGTGTGCCGTGATGTTCGGATATTTGTTGTGTTGCATTGCTTACTAGAGCTTGCTTTCTTGGCCCGTAGATAGACCTGGCTGGGCCATCTTTTTGATGCGGATCCTTTGGTTGATCGCGTGCCGGCTTGTGTGCGGTGCCGCTTGCCGCTCCATGCTGGCCATGCGGTCGTCTATCTGACCGGGTGGCTTTCCTATTTTTTGACTGCGGGGGCTCTAAGGCCTCCTTGTCAAATTCAGGCAGTAGCTTTCGCTTTGGATAGCTTTTTGTGCGGCGACTACCGCCATATTTGTCTGCGGTGTTGCGTACTTTGCTCCATCTGATGATGAGTGCATCTTCCGCAGTTTTGAGCTTCCGCTTCTGCTTTTTCAGGCTACGTGCAATGGCGACGAGCCTTTTGTGGAGGTTCTTCTGCTCCATGAGCCTATCCGGCGTAAGGTCGTCCGGACTGTTGTTTTCACCGGGGACGGGGTGTTCGGTTTGTTTATCCAAGTTGCCCTATTCGGACGGTTGCTCGAAGGCATGTTCGTCATCCGCAGGCTCGTCCTGCTCTATGGCTGGGTCTGTATGGCTGCTGTCTCTATCAAGGCGGGGCTTGGAGCGGCGCTTACGTTGCCGCTTTGATGGCTTTTCGAGTGAACGATCCCTCGTTGCATCCCTGTATTCCTCGTCGTCGCTTCCTTTGGGTGTGTCCACCACGTATACATCATGAGATGAGGTGGCTGTCCAGTGCCTTATAGGCGTTGGTTCATGTTCATCTCCTACATCGTCGTCCATACCGGCGATGTTTTCGGAGTCGAAGTCGAGCACGTCGTTTAAATTATCGACAGTGGCTACGAAGTGGGTGGTGGGTGGGCTTTGAATTTCTTCATCATCCGCATCCCAACCTTGTTGACCATAGTCCGGCCAGGGCTCTCCTGATAAAGAGAGAGACTTTAGTGAATTCAGAATATCGCCGAAGGGCGAGTGCTGAAAGATGTCCACGGCGGTGAACTTCATGATCGGCGCCCAATCGGGTTCGATCAGTAGGGGCGCGGAGGGCTCGGAGTCTGGAGAGGAGTCCAGCTCCTTGGAGTCACGGGCTTCGCAGAGAATAGGGCTGGTGTTCGGCTCGATCGCCGTAGAGATTGCAGCCCCCGAGGCGGTGTCCAACCACCCATCCTTGATTGGCGTAGTTGGCTCCGAATTAAGGGTCGGAGCTGATGCGGGTGCGGCCTCCAGGGCACTGTTCGGCGACAGAGCTAGATCATGCCCATCGTGACATTGCGGCGCGCTTGGCTGCGGCTCAAATCCTTCGAAGATCAAGACTCCGCGGAGGTCTGCTGTGTAATTTAAACTTCCAAATCTGACCTGATGGCCAGGGGCGTAGCTTTCGATCTGCTCCAGATGGCCAAGCGAATTGGCCCGCAGTGCAAAGCCGCCAAATATGAAGATCTGTCCGGGGAGAAAAGTCTCACCCTGGATCGCATCGTCGTTGATGATCGAAGGAGCCATCGGGCCTAAAAGTGACGACACAGAGGAACTCTCAATGAAAGCACCAATGTCGATGCCAAAACCGGCGGATCTCAGGTAGGGGGTCCCGAACTGTGCGTCTAGGCGGATGGTAATAGGAGACAAGGGACACGATGTTTTTACCCAGGTTCAGGCCCTCTCGATGGAGGTAAAACCCTACGTCCTGCTTGATTAATATTGATGATATGGGTAGTACAAGAGTAGATCTACCACGAGATCAGAGAGGCTAAACCCTAGAAGCTAGCCTATGGTATGATTATTGTCTGTCCTACAGACTAAAACTCTCCGGTTTATATAGACACCAGAGAGGGCTAGGGTTACACAGAGTCAGTTACAATGGTAGGAGATCTACATATCCGTATCGCCAAGCTTGCCTTCCACGCCAAGGAAAGTCACTTCCGGACACGGGACGAAGTCTTCAATCTTGCATCTTCATAGTCCAGGAGTCCGGCCGAAGGTATAGTCCGGCTATCCGGACACCCCCTAATCCAGGACTCCCTCACTAACTGATGGAGTCATGTACCTAGGGTAGGGTCACAGACCTGATCTAAGTACCCTGCCCAAGGACATCCTTAGAAGAGATCACCTTCCAGTCGACCTACGAGAGACTCACTCGACTGACTTGAAGGACTCGACCACCAGAAGGTCAAGAGGCACTCTACACTGCAATGGTCTGTAATTAAGTAGACTTTATGATAGTAAAGATACTTTATGTGGGGCGTTACCAGTAACGCCCCGGACTTAACGCACCTTAAACCCTCTCCTACGTGGGCTGGCTGGGGTCCTGGCGCACTCTATATAAGCCACCCCCCTCCACAGGTAGGAGGGTTCGGCACCCTGTAACTCATATACATGTAATCCACTCGACCGCCTCCGGGCTCCGAGACGTAGGGCTTTTACTTCCTTCGAGAAGGGCCTGAACTCGTACATCTCTTGTGTTTACAACCTCTCCATAGCTAGGACCTTGCCTCTCCATACCTACCCCCACTCTACTGTCAGGCTTAGAACCATGACAGTTGGCGCCCACCGTGGGGCAGGTGTTTTAGCGATTTTGTGGAGAAGTTGCGATTCTTCCGAGTACTTTCATCATGGTGGCTGCTGGAGTTTTGGTCGAGGGTCGAGAGATCCGTCTCGGTGCTCTCACCTTCGTCGCCGACGACTCCGCCTGGCTCCAGGAGGCTCCACTCGACGTCGATGCGCTCCCCGTCCGCGGTGCGACGCATTTTCGCGCATGTGTCCGCGGCGTTCTGCTGCGGCAACCGTCGACCCTGTATCGGTCGACTCCCCCATCGGCCACCCTCCCGATCTCCCGCCAGCGTAAGTGCTCGGGCTGGTCGAGGCTTCAGCGGTGGGTGAGACACGCGGTGGCTCGCCAGACGGCCACCACCCAAGTTGCGGCAATCGAGCCCAACGAATCTCTCTACGGCCTGTTCGATCTGTCGACTGGCTCCGTAGAGACTGCATCCGAGTGCGATAGCAGTGATCCAGCGGCGGAAATCCTGATGGTCGACGGGCCCCGCAGTCCCCCTGGCTTCGCCCGTGATGGTGGGGCAGGCGATGGAGGCGACCCCGCACGAGACCACGAAGAGTACCAACCTGAGCCACTCGACTCTCTGCAAAGAGAGGAGCTTCGCCGCAGGAACGTGGATGCCCTGCATACTCCCATCACAGGAGAAACCCTCGAGGCTCACGCCTTGGAGGAGGCACATTTGGCCAACCTGGCCGAACGCGCTCGCTTGGAGAATCTTCAGCGAGCACTCGACGAGCGCGCGCGACAACGAGTTCCCGACACCAGTCGACGTCAACTCTTCCCGCCGACTCAGGTATATCGAACCCCAATCCAGAGTTTAGCAGCTGCGACCCGTATTGCAGAGTCCATCCAGCCCTCTCAGTCGGAAGCTGGCAGAGGCTTGATGCAGATCAGGGATCTGCTCCGGGTAGCAGGTGATCAGAACTCGGCCGTGTCGCAGTCACGCAACAGAATTCACAGTCGATCCGTCGCTGCGAATACGGTTCAGTCGGCTCACAGTCCCAGATCGCCTCCGCAGCGTGAAGGACGCGAGAATCGGCGAGACCAATATGGAGACCGACACGACCGAGATGATAGGCGTCGAGTGCCCACTTCCCCTCCGAGAGGTGGGTCCTACGCTCCTCGTCAGCAAGATGACAGACGTCAGCTCAGTGCAGGGCGAAGAGTTGCAGTCGGCCCCAGAGAACCAGGCTTCGACGCGCGATCCATTATCGTGCAAGGCTTGGTCGACCGGAACAGAGCCCATCGAGGTGGACCCGACAGAGATGCGCCCACGAGCAGTCGAGTGCATGTTTCTGGTCCGGAATGTTTCAGCAGAGCTATCAGAGCCGCAGTGATCCCTCCCAATTTCAGGTTGGCAACAGGAGTCAGCAAGTTCACTGGTGAGTCTAAGCCTGAAACTTGGCTTGAGGACTACCGAGTGGCGGTTCAGATTGGTGGTGGGAATGACGAGGTGTCCATGAAGCATTTGCCCCTCATGCTGGAAGGTTCTGCCAGAGCGTGGTTGACTCAGTTACCTCCTAGCAGCATTTACACTTGGGAAGATCTGTCCCGAGTGTTCGTCAGAACGTTTGAAGGAACTTGCAAGCGACCGGCTGGATTGACGGAGCTGCAAGTCTGTGTGCAGAAGACCAATGAGACTCTCAGGGAGTACATTCAAAGGTGGATCACTTTGCACCATACTGTGGAGAATGTGTCTGATCATCAGGCAGTCTGCGCCTTCAAGGATGGTGTCAAGAACAGAGAATTGAGTTTGAAATTTGGTCGAACCGGTGACATGACCTTGAGTCGGATGATGGAAATTGCTACCAAGTACGCCAATGGTGAAGAAGAAGGCCGACTCCGAAGCGGCAAGCACAAGCCGAGTCAGTCGGAGAAGGGAAACACCAGTCGGAAACAGAAGCGGAAGGCTGAACCGGCAGCTCATGGAGAGGCTCTGGCCGTGACTCAGGGAAAGTTTAAAGGGAAACCAAAAGGATCCTGGAACCCTAAGAAGGTAAAGGATAAAGAAGGGAACGATGTGATGGATATGCCGTGTCACATCCACACGAAGAAAGACGAAGAGGGGAATATCATTTACCCAAAGCATACCACTCGCCAATGTCGACTCCTGATCCAGCAGTTTCAAGGAAAACAGTCCAAAGACAAGGAAAAGGAGTCGGACAAGGCCGAAGACAAGGAAAAGGAGGACAGTGAGGAAGGATATCCGCATGTCAACTCCACTCTGATGATCTTTGCAGATGTGGAAAGCAAGAGTCGATTGAAAGTCATTAATCATGAGGTGAACATGGTTACCCCAGCAAAAGCAAATTATCTGAGATGGTCCCAAACACCCATCACATTCGACCAATCTGATCACCCGACTCATATTGCCACCCCTGGGAGGCAAGCTTTGGTGGTCGATCCAGTTGTCGAAGGCACTCGACTGACAAAAGTGCTGATGGACGGTGGTAGTGGGCTGAATTTGTTGTATGCAGACACACTGAAAGGAATGGGCATTCTGATGTCCCGACTGAGCACCAGTAACATGAGCTTTCATGGAGTTATACCAGGGAAGAAAGCCGAGTCACTCGGCCAAATAGCTCTGGACGTGGTGTTTGGTGATTCGAAACATTTTCGCAAAGAGAAGTTGATGTTTGAGGTCGTGGATTTTCAGAGCGCATATCATGCCATTTTGGGGAGACAAGCTTATGCACGGTTCATGGCTCGACCATGTTACGTGTACCTCAAATTGAAGATGCCCGGCCCCAAAGGAGTGATCACTGTCACCGGTGATCGGAAAAAGGCAGAAGAGTGCTTTCAGAAGGGCTCAAAGATTGCCGATTCCCAGGTGACAGCGGTCGAGTTCGAAGAATACAAGCAAAATGCAGATCCGAGTGATTTGCTGCGATCCAAGAAACCCGCCACAGAATCTGCATTTCAGTCGTCCGGTGAGACGAAGCCTGTTCACATTCACCCGACCGACCCCGATGCAGCTCCGACCCACATCTCCACAACACTCGACCCGAAATAGGAAGAAGCGCTCATCCAGTTCCTCCGTGAGAACTGGGACATTTTTGCATGGAAGCCCGCTGACATGCCAGGTGTTCCCAGGGGACTGGCTGAGCATCGCCTAAGAGTCGACTCATCAGCAAAACCAGTCAAAGAGCATCTTCAGCGGTCCGCCGTCCAGAAGAGAAAAGCCATTGGTGAGGAAGTGGCTCGACTGTTGGCGGCAGGATTTATCCGAGAGATATACCACTCCGAGTGGATCGCTAATGTCGTCATGGTTCCTAAGAAGGACAAATCGCTCCGAATGTGCATTGATTTCAAGCACATCAACCGGGCCTGCCCGAAAGATCATTTTCCTCTCCCTCACATAGATCAAATTGTTGACTCGACCGCGGGATGCGAGAGATTGTCTTTTCTAGACGCCTACTCCGGGTACCACCAGATCCGTCTGTACGGACCCGACGAGGTAAAAACAGCTTTCATCACTCCATTCGGGTGCTTCTGCTATATCACCATGCCATTCGGCCTCAAGAATGCCGGAGCCACATTTATGCGACTGATTCAGAAGTGTCTACTCACTCAAATCAGTCGGAATGTGGAAGCGTATATGGATGATATCGTCGTCAAGTCACGAAAAGGTTCCGACCTGCTCGCTGACCTCGCCGAAACATTTGCCAACCTCAGAAGGTATGATATCAAGCTCAATCCATCAAAGTGCACATTCGGAGTTCCTGGTGGCAAGTTACTCGGTTTTCTCGTTTCCAAGCGAGGGATCGACGCTAATCCAGAGAAGATCGGCACTATTCTCCGAATGAAACGCCCTGTGCGAGTGCACGATGTCCAGAAGCTTACTGGATGCTTGGCCGCATTAAGTCGATTCATCTCACGACTCGGTGAAAAGGCATTGCCTCTTTACCGACTGATGAAGAAGGCAGACAAGTTCGAGTGGACTCCAGAAGCTGATGCAGCGTTTGCCGAGCTAAAAGCTCTCCTCTCCACCCAGCCGGTGCTTGCTGCTCCAATCAGCAAAGAGCCTCTGTTGCTTTATATCGCAGCCACAGGACAAGTCGTCAGTACTGTGCTTACGGTCGAGCGGGAAGAAGAAGGAAAAGCTTTCAAAGTTCAGCGCCCAGTGTATTATTTGTCTGAAGTCTTGACTCCATCCAAGCAAAGATATCCTCATTATCAGAAGCTTGTGTATGGAATATACATGACCACAAAGAAGGTTGCTCATTATTTCTCTGATCATTCCATCACAGTCGTCAGCGACGCTCCACTATCAGAGATTTTGCACAACAGAGATGCAACTGGTCGAGTGGCTAAATGGGCGATTGAACTTCTTCCCCTTGATATCAAGTTTGAGGCAAAGAAAGCCATTAAGTCCCAGGCAATAGCAGATTTCCTCGCCGAGTGGATTGAACAGCAGCAGCCGACTGAAGTTCAGTCGGAGCATTGGACCATGTTTTTTGATGGCTCTAAGATGTTGAATGGTTCCGGTGCTGGGGTTGTCCTGGTTTCCCCCAGAGGAGATAAGCTCAGATACGTGCTCCAGATTCACTTTGATTCCTCCAACAATGAGGCAGAGTATGAGGCCCTCTTATACGGATTGCGCATGTCCATTTCACTCGGCGTCCGTCGCCTGATGGTCTATGGCGATTCAGATTTAGTGGTCAACCAAGTGATGAAGGAGTGGGACGTGAGAAGCCCAGCCATGACTGGATACTGCAGTGCAGTGAGGAAGCTGGAAAAGAAGTTCGAGGGGTTGGAGCTCCATCATATACCCCAACTGAAAAATCAAGCAGCTGATGATCTAGCAAAGATAGGTTCCAAGAGAGGAGCCATTCCGAGTGGTGTGTTCTTAGAGCATATACACACTCCGTCAGTCAAAGAAGATCCTTTCACCGAAGAAGCTCCACAGCCCAAGAGTGCCACAGATCCGACTGAGGTTGAAGTCCCAGCAGTAGTCGACTTGGTCATGGAGGTCTTGGTGGTCATTCCCGACTGGACAGTTCCGTATATCGCGTATATCCTGAGAAAAGAGCTCCCGGAGGATGAGGACGAGGCTCGACAGATCGTCCGTCGATCTAAAGCCTTTACCGTAATCAAAGGACAACTGTATAGAGAAAGCGCGACTGGAGTTGGTCAGAAGTGCATAACACCAGAAGAAGGTCGAATCATCCTTAATGATATCCACTCGGGAACCTGTGGTCATCATGCGTCCTCTCGGACCATCGTGGCCAAAGCATACCGAGCCGGATTTTACTGGCCAAAGGCGAATGAGATGGCAAAGGAAATAGTGGATAAGTGCGAGGGATGTCAGTTCTACTCTAATATGTCGCACAAGCCTGCATTAGCTCTGAAGACCATTCCACTCGTCTGGCCTTTCGCAGTATGGGGGTTGGACATGGTCGGTCCTTTGAGAACAGGGCGAAGTGGCTTCACGCATGTATTGGTGGCAGTCGACAAGTTCACCAAGTGGATTGAGGCTAAACCAATCAAGAACCTTGACGCCGGTACTATTGTTAGCTTCATCAGGGAACTAATATTCAGATATGGAGTCCCGCACAACATCGTTACGGATAATGGGTCGAACTTTGACTCGGAGGAATTCAGGGATTTCTGCAACTCTCAAGGCACACGAGTCGACTACGCTTCAGTCGCCCATCCGCAGTCGAATGGACAAGCAGAGCGAGCCAATGGTCTGATTCTCAAGGGATTGAAACCCCGACTGATGCGAAGCATGCAGCTGGAGCTTGGGTCGACGAACTTCCCTCGGTGCTTTGGGGACTGCGGACCACACCTAATCGGTCGATCGGAAGAACTCCATTCTTCTTGGTCTACGGAGCTGAAGCAGTCTTGCCGAGTGATCTTCTCCACAATCCTCCTCGAGTTGAGATCTACAACGAAGCAGAAGCTGAACAAGCGCGGCCGGACGCAGTCGACCTTTTAGAGGAAGAAAGGGAGATGGCTCTGATCCGATCGACCATCTACCAACAAGGTTTGCGTCGTTTCCACGCCAGAAATGTGAGGGGTCGAGCCTTCCAGGAAGGAGATTTAGTTCTCCGAGTGGATCAGAAGAAACAACACAAGCTTGCTCCTTCTTGGGAAGGACCCTTCATCGTCACCAAAGTTCTCCACAACGGGGCGTACCGTCTTTACAACGTCGAACATAATATCGACGAGCCCCGAGCTTGGAACGCGGAACTACTCTGCCCATTTTACACTTAAGTTTATCACTCGGATGAGTTGCAATAAGGTACTTCTGTAGTTCTTGGATCTCAAAATAATAGTGTCATAGTTCCTCCATAATTTTTGTCACTTTTTATTTTGTCCAATAAAATTTTCCCCCCAGTGGGTGACTTAGCCGTGAATCTGTTTCGCCTAAGTTTGTAAAAATCCTACTGAGTGGTGAACCAGACTCCCACTCGGAGACTCAGCCGCGAATCCGTTTCGCCTAAGTTTGTAAAAATCCTACCGAGTAGTGAACCAGACTCCCACTCGGAGGCTTAGCTGCGAATCCGTTTCGCCTAAGATTAAATAAAATCCTACCGAGTGGTAAGCCAGACTTCCACTCAGGGGCTTAGCTACAGTCCAAGTACTCGCCTAAGTTATGAAAATCCTACCGAGTGGTAAGCCAGACTTCCACTCGGAGGCTTAGCTGCAGTCCAAGTACTCGCCTAAGTTATGAAAATCCTACCGAATGGTAAGCCAGACTTCCACTCGGGGGCTTAGCTGCAGCCCAGTGCTCGCCTAAGTTATCAAAATCCTACCGAGTGAAGAGCAAACCTCTCACTCGGGGGCTTAGCTGCAGCCCAGCGCTTGCCTAAGATA